>NW_028137208.1:140000-185035 GCF_965140915.1 Aythya marila | reverse complement strand
GAAACCCAACGAAGAACCCAAAACACGTCAGAAACACCCCAAAAATGAATTCGATCACCCCAAAACTGGAAGAAAATCCCCCAAAACCATAGATCCACCCCCAAAACACCCTAAATCTACCTGAAGTTCTCCAAAACCCACAATTTACACTTTTCCACCATGATGACCACGGAAAACCCAACGAAACCCAACGGAGACCACAAAACACGTCAAAAACACGCCGAAAACCAACTGGATCACTAGAAAAAACAGAAGAAAACCCTAAAAACCATGAATCTGCCCCAAAAGTCCTCATAAACCTACCTGATGTTCTCCAAAACCCACAATTTACACTTTTCCACCATGATGACCACGGAAAACACAACGAAACCCAACGGAGAACCCAAAACACGTCAAAAACACCCCAAACAAGAACAGGATCACCCCCAAAACCAAAGAAAACCCCAAAAAGCACGGATCCAATCCCAAAACCACTCTAAACGTACCTGATGTTCTCCAAATCCAAATGTCCACTCCCAACCACCATAAAACCCATTAGGAACTCAACGAAACCCAACGGAAACCCCAAAACACGTCAAAAACACCCCAAAAAAGAACTGAATCAGAAGAAAAAACACCAAAAACTATGAATTTCCCCGCAAAACCACCCTAAACTCACCTGATCTTCTTCAAAACCCACAATCCACTCCCATTTCCCTTAAGGACCAACTAAAACCCAACGGAGACCCCAAAACAAGTCAAAAACACCCCAAACAAGAACAGGATAACCCCTAAAAAAGAAAGAAAACCCCAAAAAAACATAGATCCACCCCAAAACCACACTAAACCTACCTGATGTTCTCCAAATCCCAAAGTCCACTCCCAACAAACTTAAAACACATTAGGAAATCAACAAAACACAACGGAAACCCCAAAACACGTCAAAAACACCACAAAAAAAAGCGGGATCACCCCCAAAACTGGAAGAAAACCCTAAAAGCCGTTGATCCACCCCAAAAGTCCCCCTAAACCTACCTGATGTTCTCCAATACCCACAATTTACCCGTTTTCACCATGATGAACAACAAGAACCCAACAAAAAACAACGGAGACCCCAAAACACATCAAAAACACCCCAAAAAATAACTGAATCAGAAGAAAAAACACCAAAAACTATGAATTTCCCCGCAAAACCACCCTAAACTCACCTGATCTTCTTCAAAACCCACAATCCACTCCCATTTACCTTAACGACCAATGAGAATCCAACTAAAACCCAACGGAGACCCCAAAACAAGTCAGAAACACCCCAAAAAAGAATGGGATAACCCCCCAAAACGAAAGAAAACCCCAAAAAAATAGATCCACCCCAAAACGACACTAAACCTACCTGATGTTCTCCAAAACACGCAAGTTAAACTTTTCCAACATGATGAAAAACAAGAACCCAACAAAACCCAACAGAGACCCCAAAACATGTCAAAAACACCCCAAAAAAGAACGGGATCACCCCCAAAACTGGAAGAAAATTCCCCCCCAAAAAATTTACAATTTTCACCATGATGACCAACATGAACCAAACGAAAACCCAAAAGGAGACACCAAAACACGTCAAAAACACCCCAAAAAAGAAAGGGATCACCCATAAACTGGAAGAAAATCCCCAAAAAGCACAGATCCAATCCCAAAACCAGCCTAAACCTACCTGATGTTCTCCAAAACCCACAAATTTACCCTTTTCCACCATGATGACCATGGAAAACCCAACGAAACCCAATGGAGACAAAAAACATGTCAAAAAAAAAAACAAAAAAAAAACAAAAAAGAACAGGATCTCCCCCAAAAACAGAAGAAAAACCCAAATGCCATAGATCCACCCCAAAAGTCCCCCTAAGCCTACCTGATGTTCTCCAAAACCCACAATTTACCCTTTTTCACAATGATGACCAACGAGAACCCAACAAAACCCAACGGACAACCCCAAAACACGTCAAAAACACCCCAAAAAAGAACAGGATCACCCCAAAAAACAGAAGAAAACCCCAAATACCATGAATCCACCCCAAAAGTCCCCCTAAACCTACCTGAAGTTCTCCAAAACCCACAATTTACCCTTTTCCACCAAGATGCCAACAGAAAACCCAACAAAACCCAACAGAGACATCAAAACATGTCAAAAACACCCCAAAAAAGAACGGGATAACCCCCAAAACTGGAAGAAAATCCCCAAAAAAGCATGGATCCAATCCCAAAACCACCCTAAACCTACCTGATCTTCTCCAAATCCCAAAGTCCACTCCCAACCACCATAAAACCCATTAGGAACTCAACAAAACGCAACAGAAACCCCAAAACACCTCAAAAACACCCCAAAAGCAAACCGTATCAGAAGAAAATACGTGATTTAACCCCAAGAAAACCCTTAAACCTACCTGATCTTCTCCAAATCCCAAAATCCACTCCCACCCACCATAAAACCCATTAGGAACTCAACAAAACGCAACGGAAACCCCAAAACACGTCAAAAACACCCCAAAAAAGAACTGGATCAGAAGAAAAAAAAAAACAAAACTATGCATTTCCCTCCCAAATCACCCTAAACTCACCTGATCTTCTTCAAAACCCACAATCCACTCCCATTTAGCTTAACGACCAACGAGAACCCAACAAAACCCAACGGAGACCCCAAAAACGTCAAAAACACCCCAAAAAAGAACTGGTTCAACCCCAACAACGAAAGAAAACCCCAAAAGCCATAGATCCACACCAAAAATCCCCCTAAACCAACCTGAAGTTCTCCAAAACCCACAATTTACACTTTTCCACATTGATGACCATGGAAAACCCAACGAAACCCAACGGAGACCACAAAACACGTCAAAAAAAAAAAAAAAAAAAAAAAAAAAAAAAAAAAGGGATCACCCCCAAAATTGGAAGAAAATCCTTCAAAATCATAGATCCACACCAAAACCACCCTAAACCTACCTGACGATCTCCAAAACCCACAATTTACAATTTTCCAACATGATGACCATGGAAAACCCAACGAAACCCAACGGAGACCCCAAAAGAAGTCAAAAACACCCAAAACAAGAACGGGATAAACCCTAAAAACGAAAGAAAACCCCAAAAGCCATAGATCCACACCAAAAGTCCCCCTAAACCTACCTGATGTTCTCCAAAACCCACAATTTACACTTTTTCACCAGGATGACCAACATGAACCAAACGAAAACCCAAAACGAGACACCAAAACACATCAAAAACACCCCAAAAATAAAGGGATCACCCATAAACTGGAAGAAAATCCCCAAAAAGCACGGATCCAATCCCAAAACCACCCTAAACCTACCTGATGTTCTCCAAAACCCACAATTTACCATTTTCCACCACGATGACCAACGAGTACACAACAAAACCCAACGGAGACCCCCAAACACCTCAAAAACTTCCCAAAAAAGAACGGGACCACCCCAAGGAAACAGAAGAAAACACCAAAAAACATGACTCTGCCCCAAAAGTCCCCCTAAACCTACCTGATGTTCTCCAAAAGCCACAATTTACACTTTTTCACCATGATGACCAACAAGAACCCAACTAAAACCCAACGGAGACCCCAAAACACGTCATAAACACCCCAAAAAACAACAGGATCACCCAAAAAAAAACAGAAGAAAAGACCAAATACCATGAATCCACCCCAAAATTCCCCTAAACCTACCTGAAGTTCTCCAAAACCCACAATTTACAATTTTCCACCACCATGACCACATAAAACCCAAGGAATACCAACGGAGACCCCAAAACACGTCAAAAACACCCCAAAAAATAACTGAATCAGAAGAAAAAACACCAAAAACTATCAATTTCCCCGCAAAACCACCCTAAACTCACCTGATCTTCTTCAAAACCCACAATCCACTCCCATTTACCTTAACGACCAACGAGAATCCAACTAAAACCCAACGGAGACCCCAAAACAAGTCAAAAACACCCCAAAAAAGAATGGGATAACCCCCCAAAACGAAAGAAAACCCCAAAAAAACATAGATCCACCCCAAAACGACACTAAACCTACCTGATGTTCTCCAAAACACGCAAGTTAAACTTTTCCAACATGATGAAAAACAAGAACCCAACAAAACCCAACAGAGACCCCAAAACATGTCAAAAACACCCCAAAAAAGAACGGGATCACCCCCAAAACTGGAAGAAAATTCCCCCCCAAAAAATTTACAATTTTCACCATGATGACCAACATGAACCAAACGAAAACCCAAAAGGAGACACCAAAACACGTCAAAAACACCCCAAAAAAGAAAGGGATCACCCATAAACTGGAAGAAAATCCCCAAAAAGCACAGATCCAATCCCAAAACCAGCCTAAACCTACCTGATGTTCTCCAAAACCCACAAATTTACCCTTTTCCACCATGATGACCATGGAAAACCCAACGAAACCCAATGGAGACAAAAAACATGTCAAAAAAAAAACAAAAAAAAAACAAAAAAGAACAGGATCTCCCCCAAAAACAGAAGAAAAACCCAAATGCCATAGATCCACCCCAAAAGTCCCCCTAAGCCTACCTGATGTTCTCCAAAACCCACAATTTACCCTTTTTCACAATGATGACCAACGAGAACCCAACAAAACCCAACGGACAACCCCAAAACACGTCAAAAACACCCCAAAAAAGAACAGGATCACCCCAAAAAACAGAAGAAAACCCCAAATACCATGAATCCACCCCAAAAGTCCCCCTAAACCTACCTGAAGTTCTCCAAAACCCACAATTTACCCTTTTCCACCAAGATGCCAACAGAAAACCCAACAAAACCCAACAGAGACATCAAAACATGTCAAAAACACCCCAAAAAAGAAACGGGATAACCCCCAAAACTGGAAGAAAATCCCCAAAAAAGCATGGATCCAATCCCAAAACCACCCTAAACCTACCTGATCTTCTCCAAATCCCAAAGTCCACTCCCAACCACCATAAAACCCATTAGGAACTCACACAAAACGCAACAGAAACCCCAAAACACCTCAAAAACACCCCAAAAGCAAACCGTATCAGAAGAAAATACGTGATTTAACCCCAAGAAAACCCTTAAACCTACCTGATCTTCTCCAAATCCCAAAATCCACTCCCACCCACCATAAAACCCATTAGGAACTCAACAAAACGCAACGGAAACCCCAAAACACGTCAAAAACACCCCAAAAAAGAACTGGATCAGAAGAAAAAAAAAAACAAAACTATGCATTTCCCTCCCAAATCACCCTAAACTCACCTGATCTTCTTCAAAACCCACAATCCACTCCCATTTAGCTTAACGACCAACGAGAACCCAACAAAACCCAACGGAGACACCAAAAACGTCAAAAACACCCCAAAAAAGAACAGGATCACCCCAAAAAACAGAAGAAAACCCCAAATACCATGAATCCACCCCAAAAGTCCCCCTAAACCTACCTGAAGTTCTCCAAAACCCACAATTTACCCTTTTCCACCAAGATGCCAACAGAAAACCCAACGAAACCCAACGAAGAACCCAAAACACGTCAGAAACACCCCAAAAATGAATTCGATCACCCCAAAACTGGAAGAAAATCCCCCAAAACCATAGATCTACCCCAAAACACCCTAAATCTACCTGAAGTTCTCCAAAACCCACAATTTACACTTTTCCACCATGATGACCACGGAAAACCCAACGAAACCCAACGGAGACCACAAAACACGTCAAAACACGCCGAAAACCAACTGGATCACTAGAAAAAACAGAAGAAAACCCTAAAAACCATGAATCTGCCCCACAAAGTCCTCATAAACCTACCTGATGTTCTCCAAAACCCACAATTACACTTTTCCACCATGATGACCACGGAAAACACAACGAAACCCAACGGAGAACCCAAAACACGTCAAAAACACCCCAAACAAGAACAGGATCACCCCCAAAACCAAAGAAACCCCAAAAAGCACGGATCCAATCCCAAAACCACTCTAAACGTACCTGATGTTCTCCAAATCCAAATGTCCACTCCCAACCACCATAAAACCCATTAGGAACTCAACGAAACCCAACGGAGACCCCAAAACACGTCAAAAACACCCCAAAAAAGAACTGAATCAGAAGAAAAAACACCAAAAACTATGAATTTCCCCGCAAAACCACC
Source organism: Aythya marila (assembly GCF_965140915.1). NCBI lineage: Eukaryota > Metazoa > Chordata > Aves > Anseriformes > Anatidae > Aythya > Aythya marila. The sequence continues at coordinate 178,872 of NW_028137208.1, read as the reverse complement.
CTAAACTCACCTGATCTTCTTCAAAACCCACAATCCACTCCCATTTCCCTTAAGGACCAACGAGAATCCAACTAAAACCCAACGGAGACCCCAAAACAAGTCAAAAACACCCCAAACAAGAACAGGATAACCCCTAAAAAAGAAAGAAAAACCCCAAAAAACGATAGATCCACCCCAAAACCACACTAAACCTACCTGATGTTCTCCAAATCCCAAAGTCCACTCCCAACAAACTTAAAACACATTAGGAAATCAACAAAACACAACGGAAACCCCAAAACACGTCAAAAACACCACAAAAAAAGCGGGATCACCCCCAAAACTGGAAGAAAACCCTAAAAGCCGTTGATCCACCCCAAAAGTCCCCCTAAACCTACCTGATGTTCTCCAATACCCACAATTTACCCGTTTTCACCATGATGAACAACAAGAACCCAACAAAAAACAACGGAGACCCCAAAACACATCAAAAACACCCCAAAAAATAACTGAATCAGAAGAAAAAACACCAAAAACTATGAATTTCCCCGCAAAACCACCCTAAATCACCTGATCTTCTTCAAAACCCACAATCCACTCCCATTTACCTTAACGACCAATGAGAATCCAACTAAAACCCAACGGAGACCCCAAAACAAGTCAGAAACACCCCAAAAAAGAATGGGATAACCCCCCAAAACGAAAGAAAACCCCAAAAAAATAGATCCACCCCAAAACGACACTAAACCTACCTGATGTTCTCCAAAACACGCAAGTTAAACTTTTCCAACATGATGAAAAACAAGAACCCAACAAAACCCAACAGAGACCCCAAAACATGTCAAAAACACCCCAAAAAAGAACGGGATCACCCCCAAAACTGGAAGAAAATTCCCCCCCAAAAAATTTACAATTTTCACCATGATGACCAACATGAACCAAACGAAAACCCAAAAGGAGACACCAAAACACGTCAAAAACACCCCAAAAAAGAAAGGGATCACCCATAAACTGGAAGAAAATCCCCAAAAAGCACAGATCCAATCCCAAAACCAGCCTAAACCTACCTGATGTTCTCCAAAACCCACAAATTTACCCTTTTCCACCATGATGACCATGGAAAACCCAACGAAACCCAATGGAGACAAAAAACATGTCAAAAAAAAAACAAAAAAAAAACAAAAAAGAACAGGATCTCCCCCAAAAACAGAAGAAAAACCCAAATGCCATAGATCCACCCCAAAAGTCCCCCTAAGCCTACCTGATGTTCTCCAAAACCCACAATTTACCCTTTTTCACAATGATGACCAACGAGAACCCAACAAAACCCAACGGACAACCCCAAAACACGTCAAAAACACCCCAAAAAAGAACAGGATCACCCCAAAAAACAGAAGAAAACCCCAAATACCATGAATCCACCCCAAAAGTCCCCCTAAACCTACCTGAAGTTCTCCAAAACCCACAATTTACCCTTTTCCACCAAGATGCCAACAGAAAACCCAACAAAACCCAACAGAGACATCAAAACATGTCAAAAACACCCCAAAAAAGAACGGGATAACCCCCAAAACTGGAAGAAAATCCCCAAAAAAGCATGGATCCAATCCCAAAACCACCCTAAACCTACCTGATCTTCTCCAAATCCCAAAGTCCACTACCAACCACCATAAAACCCATTAGGAACTCAACAAAACGCAACAGAAACCCCAAAACACCTCAAAAACACCCCAAAAGCAAACCGTATCAGAAGAAAATACGTGATTTAACCCCAAGAAAACCCTTAAACCTACCTGATCTTCTCCAAATCCCAAAATCCACTCCCACCCACCATAAAACCCATTAGGAACTCAACAAAACGCAACGGAAACCCCAAAACACGTCAAAAACACCCCAAAAAAGAACTGGATCAGAAGAAAAAAAAAAACAAAACTATGCATTTCCCTCCCAAATCACCCTAAACTCACCTGATCTTCTTCAAAACCCACAATCCACTCCCATTTAGCTTAACGACCAACGAGAACCCAACAAAACCCAACGGAGACCCCAAAAACGTCAAAAACACCCCAAAAAAGAACTGGTTCAACCCCAACAACGAAAGAAAACCCCAAAAGCCATAGATCCACACCAAAAATCCCCCTAAACCAACCTGAAGTTCTCCAAAACCCACAATTTACACTTTTCCACATTGATGACCATGGAAAACCCAACGAAACCCAACGGAGACCACAAAACACGTCAAAAAAAAAAAAAAAAAAAAAAAAAAGAAAGGGATCACCCCCAAAATTGGAAGAAAATCCTTCAAAATCATAGATCCACACCAAAAATCCCCCTAAACCAACCTGAAGTTCTCCAAAACCCACAATTTACACTTTTCCACATTGATGACCATGGAAAACCCAACGAAACCCAACGGAGACCCCAAAAGAAGTCAAAAACACCCAAAACAAGAACATGATAAACCCTAAAAACGAAAGAAAACCCCAAAAGCCATAGATCCACACCAAAAGTCCCCCTAAACCTACCTGATGTTCTCCAAAACCCACAATTTACACTTTTTCACCAGGATGACCAACATGAACCAAACGAAAACCCAAAACGAGACACCAAAACACGTCAAAAACACCCCAAAAATAAAGGGATCATCCATAAACTGGAAGAAAATCCCCAAAAAGCACGGATCCAATCCCAAAACCACCCTAAACCTACCTGATGTTCTCCAAAACCCACAATTTACACTTTTCCACCATGATGACCACGGAAAACCCAACGAAACCCAACGGAGACCACAAAACACGTCAAAAACACGCCGAAAACCAACTGGATCACTAGAAAAAACAGAAGAAAACCCTAAAAACCATGAATCTGCCCCAAAAGTCCTCATAAACCTACCTGATGTTCTCCAAAACCCACAATTTACACTTTTCCACCATGATGACCACGGAAAACACAACGAAACCCAACGGAGAACCCAAAACACGTCAAAAACACCCCAAACAAGAACAGGATCACCCCCAAAACCAAAGAAAACCCCAAAAAGCACGGATCCAATCCCAAAACCACTCTAAACGTACCTGATGTTCTCCAAATCCAAATGTCCACTCCCAACCACCATAAAACCCATTAGGAACTCAACGAAACCCAACGGAGACCCCAAAACACGTCAAAAACACCCCAAAAAAGAACTGAATCAGAAGAAAAAACACCAAAAACTATGAATTTCCCCGCAAAACCACCCTAAACTCACCTGATCTTCTTCAAAACCCACAATCCACTCCCATTTCCCTTAAGGACCAACGAGAATCCAACTAAAACCCAACGGAGACCCCAAAACAAGTCAAAAACACCCCAAACAAGAACAGGATAACCCCTAAAAAAGAAAGAAAACCCCAAAAAACGATAGATCCACCCCAAAACCACACTAAACCTACCTGATGTTCTCCAAATCCCAAAGTCCACTCCCAACAAACTTAAAACACATTAGGAAATCAACAAAACACAACGGAAACCCCAAAACACGTCAAAAACACCACAAAAAAAGCGGGATCACCCCCAAAACTGGAAGAAAACCCTAAAAGCCGTTGATCCACCCCAAAAGTCCCCCTAAACCTACCTGATGTTCTCCAATACCCACAATTTACCCGTTTTCACCATGATGAACAACAAGAACCCAACAAAAAACAACGGAGACCCCAAAACACATCAAAAACACCCCAAAAAATAACTGAATCAGAAGAAAAAACACCAAAAACTATGAATTTCCCCGCAAAACCACCCTAAACTCACCTGATCTTCTTCAAAACCCACAATCCACTCCCATTTACCTTAACGACCAACGAGAATCCAACTAAAACCCAACGGAGACCCCAAAACAAGTCGAAAACACCCCAAAAAAGAATGGGATAACCCCCAAAACTGGAAGAAAATTCCCCCCCAAAAAATTTACAATTTTCACCATGATGACCAACATGAACCAAACGAAAACCCAAAAGGAGACACCAAAACACGTCAAAAACACCCCAAAAAAGAAAGGGATCACCCATAAACTGGAAGAAAATCCCCAAAAAGCACAGATCCAATCCCAAAACCAGCCTAAACCTACCTGATGTTCTCCAAAACCCACAAATTTACCCTTTTCCACCATGATGACCATGGAAAACCCAAAGAAACCCAATGGAGACAAAAAACATGTCAAAAAAAAAACAAAAAACAAAAAAAAAAAGAACAGGATCTCCCCCAAAAACAGAAGAAAAACCCAAATGCCATAGATCCACCCCAAAAGTCCCCCTAAGCCTACCTGATGTTCTCCAAAAGCCACAATTTACCCTTTTTCACAATGATGACCAACGAGAACCCAACAAAACCCAACGGACAACCCCAAAACACGTCAAAAACACCCCAAAAAAGAACAGGATCACCCCAAAAAACAGAAGAAAACCCCAAATACCATGAATCCACCCCAAAAGTCCCCCTAAACCTACCTGAAGTTCTCCAAAACCCACAATTTACCCTTTTCCACCAAGATGCCAACAGAAAACCCAACAAAACCCAACGGAGACCCCAAAACAAGTCAAAAACACCCCAAAAAAGAATGGGATAACCCCCCAAAACGAAAGAAAACCCCAAAAAAATAGATCCACCCCAAAACGACACTAAACCTACCTGATGTTCTCCAAAACCCACAAATTTACCCTTTTCCACCATGATGACTATGGAAAACCCAACGAAACCCAACGGAGAACCCAAAACACGTCCAAAACACCCCAAAAAAGAACGGGACCACCCCAAAAACAGAAGAAAACGCTAAAAAAAAACAGAAGAATTCCCCCAAAACCATAGATACACCACCCAAAAAAACTTAAAAACACCTGATATTCTCCAAAACCCACAATTTACACTTTTCCAACATGATGACCAACAAGAACCCAACAAAACCTAATGGAGACCCAAAAACACATCAAAAACACCCCAAAAAAGAACGGGATCACCCCAAAAAAAAAAAAAAAACAGAAAAAAAAAAACAAATACCATGAATCCACCCCAAAAGTCCCCCTAAACCTACCTGATGTTCTCCAAAACCCACAATTTACACTTTTCCACCATGATGACCACGGAAAACCCAATGAAACCCAACGGAGAACCCAAAACACGTCAAAAACATGCCGAAAAACAACTGGATCACTAGAAAAAAAACAGAAGAAAACCCTAAAAACCTTGAATCTGCCCCAGAAGTCCTCATAAACCTACCTGATGTTCTCCAAAACCCACAATTTACACTTTTCCACCATGATGACCACGGAAAACCCAACGAAACCCAACGGTTTTAAGAAAATTAAGCAAAAGAATTTTCATAGTGTCTAGGCAAGCATTATGCAGCTCCTTACTTCAGCAGGGAGCTTTCGCAACTCCCGCTCCTCAAACAGAACTCCTTGTTTTTATAATACAAAAGACAATGAGCAAACATTTATGGTGTATTACCCTAAGTTTTTGGGTTAGGGTTTTTTGCGTCTTAATGTTTTGGGGTTAGGGTTTGGAGCACCCTAAGTTTTTGGGCTAGGGCTTTGAGCATTCCTAACGTTTTGGGTTGGGTTTGGGTTTTGAGCATCCTAAGATTTTGGGTTGGGGGTTTTAGGCATAGGTCTTCAGGGGTTTAGTGTGGTAAATAGTTTGGGTTAGGTCTGTAGGGGTTTCGAGGTTTTTTTGGATGTTAGGGCTTGAGGCTTTTTTTGTAAGGGCGGTGAGGGTTCCAGTGAGTGCTGGTAAATGCAGTTCTCGAGCACTCGGCCTGTGATTGGCCATGCTGGCTGTGCGGGGAATGCTGGTAGGTGTAGTTTTCCGGCACTGGGAGGCCATGTTGTGTGCCCAGAGCATGCCGGGAGATGTAGTTCTTGGGACTCCGGACTTCCGGGAGGCCATGTTGCGTACCCACAGTACGCCGGGAAATGTAGTTTTCGGATTCGGGACTTCCGGGAGGCCATGTTGAATGCCCAGAGCATACCGGGAGATGTAGTTCTCGGCAACTAGGGTTAGGGGCTAGGGCTGGGGCTAGAGTTAGGGTTTCGGGTGAGGGTTGGGGTTGGGGGTTATTGTTAGGCTTAGAGGGTTAGGGTTAGGCTTAGAGGGTTAGGGTTAGGGATAGGTTAGGGGTAGGTTTAGAGGGTTAGGGTGAGGGTTAGGGGTTAGGGGTTGGGGTTGTGGTTAGGGTTAGAGTAAGGGTTAGGGTGAGAGTATTAGGGTTAGGGTTCGGGTTCAGATTAGGGTACGGGTAAGGGTTAGGGCAAGGGTAAGTGTTAGGGTAAGGCTAAGGGTAAGGGTTAGGGTAAGGCTGAGGGTGAGGATAAGGTTTAGGTTTAGGCAAAGCATTAGGTTTATGGTAAGTGTTAGGGTAAGGGTTAGGGTTAGGGTTAAAAGTTAGGGTAAAGGATAGAGTAATGGTAAGGATAAGGGTAGGGTAAGGATTAGGGTAAGCGTTAGGGTTAGGGTTAGAGGGTTAGGGTTAGGGTTAGGGTTAGGGTTAGGGTTAGGGTTAGGGTTAGGGTTAGGGGTTAGGGTTAGGGTTAGGGTTAGGGTTAGGGTTAGGGTTAGGGTTAGGGTTAAGGTTAGGGTTAGGGTTAGGGTTAGGGTTAGGGTTTTGTTAGGGTTAGGGTTAGGGTTCCGTTAGGTTTAGGGTTAGGGTTAGGGTAAGGTTTAGGGTTCTGTTTGGATTAGGGTTAGGGTTAGGGTTAGGTTTAGCTTTAGTGTTCGGTTCGGGTTAGGGTTAGGGTTAGGATTAGGGTTTGAGCGTTAGGTTTAGATCCGCGGGCAGCCGTTAGGGTTAGGGTTAGGTTTAGGGTTGGGTTAGTGTTAGGGTTAGTTTAGGGTTAGGTTTAGTTTCTGACTACAGTAACTTGATCATCCTATAAAAATTATCCTTATTGTCTTTAGCAAAGCAATGGCTTCTATATCATCAATTAATTGTACATGCCCTTGGAAAAAGCCAAGGCAATACCTCCCTTGCTTGGAGCTGTATCCAAACGCAGTAATGTATACAATCTTTAGCAGCAGCTATTATTAGAGACAGGGAGAAGGAGGAACTTTGCCCACTGAAATTCGAAAATTTATTTGGGATAATGCTTCAGAATTTGAAAAAGATTTTCAAGCATGGTGGCAATTAGTCAACTTTACCCTTTATGCAGAAAATGATCAAATTGTGTCCTTTATACTTACTATAAGTAATGCCACCGTATACAATGTATAGCCAATCATTGCATTAGGACTCAATCATAATGGAACTATACTTTATACTAAAGGGCATAAAGTATGGGCCCACCAAAAGGGAGGAAAGTGGCAAACAATTGATGTAAATGCATGCATTGTGCATGAACAAAAAAGTTCCATCTGTGAAAGTAACACGCTGGAATCCCAAGACATTTGTCTTGACACTGAGCAAAATATTTGCCACGTTGAGATACATCCTAATGAAACCCTTGATACTGTACTTGTATATATTGGGAAAGGTTGTGTTTGCATGAGAAGTCATTGTGATTCTATAGTCGTAGATAATGCTGTGGTAGATACCAGTAATCACTTTAATGTTTGTGTTTGCAATTTTATCAAAATCTCAACCATATCACACTATCAGGTAGACCTGCGCAACAGGTATAAGGCCCTGGAGGCCGAAAGGCAATCGATGGATGGAAAAGGCTATAATCCCTCTCCACCAGAGATATTGGCAGGGTTGGAAAAGCCAACCCCCCCGTATAGTGACCACAGGCAGCAGGAAGAAAAGGTGAGTTTTAGTTGTGGGTGATTTATCAATCAGCGGAACAGAGGGTCCAATATGTAGAAGGGACCCTCCTCTAAGGGAAATCTGCTGCCTTCCTAGGGCCTGGGTTAGGACATCACAAGGAGGCTTCCCAGCTTGGTTCAACCGTCAGACTATTACCGATTGCTCGTCCTATATCTGGGAGGAGAAGGAGTGGCAACGCATAGCCTGTGAGCAATCAAAAGGGACTTCAAGGATTTGTCAATTTGTCAAAACTCGACAAAACGCAACGGAAACCACAAAACACGTCAAAAACACCCCAAAAGCGAACCGAATCAAAAGAAAAAATGTGATTTAACAACACAAAAAACCCTTAAACCTACCTGATGTTCTCCTAAATGTACAATCCACTCCCAACCACGAGAAAACCCAATGGAAACCCAAAAAAAAACAAACGGAGACCTCAAAACATGTCAAAAACACCCCAAAAAAGAATGGGATAACCCCCCAAAAGGAAAGAAAACCCCAAAAAAATAGATCCACCCCAAAACGACACTAAACCTACCTGATGTTCTCCAAAACACGCAAGTTAAACTTTTCCAACATGATGAAAAACAAGAACCCAACAAAACCCAACAGAGACCCCAAAACATGTCAAAAACACCCCAAAAAAGAACGGGATCACCCCCAAAACTGGAAGAAAATTCCCCCCCCAAAAATTTACAATTTTCACCATGATGACCAACATGAACCAAACGAAAACCCAAAAGGAGACACCAAAACACGTCAAAAACACCCCAAAAAAGAAAGGGATCACCCATAAACTGGAAGAAAATCCCCAAAAAGCACAGATCCAATCCCAAAACCAGCCTAAACCTACCTGATGTTCTCCAAAACCCACAAATTTACCCTTTTCCACCATGATGACCATGGAAAACCCAAAGAAACCCAATGGAGACAAAAAACATGTCAAAAAAAAAACAAAAAACAAAAAAAAAAAGAACAGGATCTCCCCCAAAAACAGAAGAAAAACCCAAATGCCATAGATCCACCCCAAAAGTCCCCCTAAGCCTACCTGATGTTCTCCAAAAGCCACAATTTACCCTTTTTCACAATGATGACCAACGAGAACCCAACAAAACCCAACGGACAACCCCAAAACACGTCAAAAACACCCCAAAAAAGAACAGGATCACCCCAAAAAACAGAAGAAAACCCCAAATACCATGAATCCACCCCAAAAGTCCCCCTAAACCTACCTGAAGTTCTCCAAAACCCACAATTTACCCTTTTCCACCAAGATGCCAACAGAAAACCCAACAAAACCCAACGGAGACCCCAAAACAAGTCAAAAACACCCCAAAAAAGAATGGGATAACCCCCCAAAACGAAAGAAAACCCCAAAAAAATAGATCCACCCCAAAACGACACTAAACCTACCTGATGTTCTCCAAAACCCACAAATTTACCCTTTTCCACCATGATGACTATGGAAAACCCAACGAAACCCAACGGAGAACCCAAAACACGTCCAAAACACCCCAAAAAAGAACGGGACCACCCCAAAAACAGAAGAAAACGCTAAAAAAAAACAGAAGAATTCCCCCAAAACCATAGATACACCACCCAAAAAAACTTAAAAACACCTGATATTCTCCAAAACCCACAATTTACACTTTTCCAACATGATGACCAACAAGAACCCAACAAAACCTAATGGAGACCCAAAAACACATCAAAAACACCCCAAAAAAGAACGGGATCACCCCAAAAAAAAAAAAAAAACAGAAAAAAAAAAACAAATACCATGAATCCACCCCAAAAGTCCCCCTAAACCTACCTGATGTTCTCCAAAACCCACAATTTACACTTTTCCACCATGATGACCACGGAAAACCCAATGAAACCCAACGGAGAACCCAAAACACGTCAAAAACATGCCGAAAAACAACTGGATCACTAGAAAAAAAACAGAAGAAAACCCTAAAAACCTTGAATCTGCCCCAGAAGTCCTCATAAACCTACCTGATGTTCTCCAAAACCCACAATTTACACTTTTCCACCATGATGACCACGGAAAACCCAACGAAACCCAACGGTTTTAAGAAAATTAAGCAAAAGAATTTTCATAGTGTCTAGGCAAGCATTATGCAGCTCCTTACTTCAGCAGGGAGCTTTCGCAACTCCCGCTCCTCAAACAGAACTCCTTGTTTTTATAATACAAAAGACAATGAGCAAACATTTATGGTGTATTACCCTAAGTTTTTGGGTTAGGGTTTTTTGCGTCTTAATGTTTTGGGGTTAGGGTTTGGAGCACCCTAAGTTTTTGGGCTAGGGCTTTGAGCATTCCTAACGTTTTGGGTTGGGTTTGGGTTTTGAGCATCCTAAGATTTTGGGTTGGGGGTTTTAGGCATAGGTCTTCAGGGGTTTAGTGTGGTAAATAGTTTGGGTTAGGTCTGTAGGGGTTTCGAGGTTTTTTTGGATGTTAGGGCTTGAGGCTTTTTTTGTAAGGGCGGTGAGGGTTCCAGTGAGTGCTGGTAAATGCAGTTCTCGAGCACTCGGCCTGTGATTGGCCATGCTGGCTGTGCGGGGAATGCTGGTAGGTGTAGTTTTCCGGCACTGGGAGGCCATGTTGTGTGCCCAGAGCATGCCGGGAGATGTAGTTCTTGGGACTCCGGACTTCCGGGAGGCCATGTTGCGTACCCACAGTACGCCGGGAAATGTAGTTTTCGGATTCGGGACTTCCGGGAGGCCATGTTGAATGCCCAGAGCATACCGGGAGATGTAGTTCTCGGCAACTAGGGTTAGGGGCTAGGGCTGGGGCTAGAGTTAGGGTTTCGGGTGAGGGTTGGGGTTGGGGGTTATTGTTAGGCTTAGAGGGTTAGGGTTAGGCTTAGAGGGTTAGGGTTAGGGATAGGTTAGGGGTAGGTTTAGAGGGTTAGGGTGAGGGTTAGGGGTTAGGGGTTGGGGTTGTGGTTAGGGTTAGAGTAAGGGTTAGGGTGAGAGTATTAGGGTTAGGGTTCGGGTTCAGATTAGGGTACGGGTAAGGGTTAGGGCAAGGGTAAGTGTTAGGGTAAGGCTAAGGGTAAGGGTTAGGGTAAGGCTGAGGGTGAGGATAAGGTTTAGGTTTAGGCAAAGCATTAGGTTTATGGTAAGTGTTAGGGTAAGGGTTAGGGTTAGGGTTAAAAGTTAGGGTAAAGGATAGAGTAATGGTAAGGATAAGGGTAGGGTAAGGATTAGGGTAAGCGTTAGGGTTAGGGTTAGAGGGTTAGGGTTAGGGTTAGGGTTAGGGTTAGGGTTAGGGTTAGGGTTAGGGTTAGGGGTTAGGGTTAGGGTTAGGGTTAGGGTTAGGGTTAGGGTTAGGGTTAGGGTTAAGGTTAGGGTTAGGGTTAGGGTTAGGGTTAGGGTTTTGTTAGGGTTAGGGTTAGGGTTCCGTTAGGTTTAGGGTTAGGGTTAGGGTAAGGTTTAGGGTTCTGTTTGGATTAGGGTTAGGGTTAGGGTTAGGTTTAGCTTTAGTGTTCGGTTCGGGTTAGGGTTAGGGTTAGGATTAGGGTTTGAGCGTTAGGTTTAGATCCGCGGGCAGCCGTTAGGGTTAGGGTTAGGTTTAGGGTTGGGTTAGTGTTAGGGTTAGTTTAGGGTTAGGTTTAGTTTCTGACTACAGTAACTTGATCATCCTATAAAAATTATCCTTATTGTCTTTAGCAAAGCAATGGCTTCTATATCATCAATTAATTGTACATGCCCTTGGAAAAAGCCAAGGCAATACCTCCCTTGCTTGGAGCTGTATCCAAACGCAGTAATGTATACAATCTTTAGCAGCAGCTATTATTAGAGACAGGGAGAAGGAGGAACTTTGCCCACTGAAATTCGAAAATTTATTTGGGATAATGCTTCAGAATTTGAAAAAGATTTTCAAGCATGGTGGCAATTAGTCAACTTTACCCTTTATGCAGAAAATGATCAAATTGTGTCCTTTATACTTACTATAAGTAATGCCACCGTATACAATGTATAGCCAATCATTGCATTAGGACTCAATCATAATGGAACTATACTTTATACTAAAGGGCATAAAGTATGGGCCCACCAAAAGGGAGGAAAGTGGCAAACAATTGATGTAAATGCATGCATTGTGCATGAACAAAAAAGTTCCATCTGTGAAAGTAACACGCTGGAATCCCAAGACATTTGTCTTGACACTGAGCAAAATATTTGCCACGTTGAGATACATCCTAATGAAACCCTTGATACTGTACTTGTATATATTGGGAAAGGTTGTGTTTGCATGAGAAGTCATTGTGATTCTATAGTCGTAGATAATGCTGTGGTAGATACCAGTAATCACTTTAATGTTTGTGTTTGCAATTTTATCAAAATCTCAACCATATCACACTATCAGGTAGACCTGCGCAACAGGTATAAGGCCCTGGAGGCCGAAAGGCAATCGATGGATGGAAAAGGCTATAATCCCTCTCCACCAGAGATATTGGCAGGGTTGGAAAAGCCAACCCCCCCGTATAGTGACCACAGGCAGCAGGAAGAAAAGGTGAGTTTTAGTTGTGGGTGATTTATCAATCAGCGGAACAGAGGGTCCAATATGTAGAAGGGACCCTCCTCTAAGGGAAATCTGCTGCCTTCCTAGGGCCTGGGTTAGGACATCACAAGGAGGCTTCCCAGCTTGGTTCAACCGTCAGACTATTACCGATTGCTCGTCCTATATCTGGGAGGAGAAGGAGTGGCAACGCATAGCCTGTGAGCAATCAAAAGGGACTTCAAGGATTTGTCAATTTGTCAAAACTCGACAAAACGCAACGGAAACCACAAAACACGTCAAAAACACCCCAAAAGCGAACCGAATCAAAAGAAAAAATGTGATTTAACAACACAAAAAACCCTTAAACCTACCTGATGTTCTCCTAAATGTACAATCCACTCCCAACCACGAGAAAACCCAATGGAAACCCAAAAAAAAACAAACGGAGACCTCAAAACATGTCAAAAACACCCCAAAAAAGAATGGGATAACCCCCCAAAAGGAAAGAAAACCCCAAAAAAATAGATCCACCCCAAAACGACACTAAACCTACCTGATGTTCTCCAAAACACGCAAGTTAAACTTTTCCAACATGATGAAAAACAAGAACCCAACAAAACCCAACAGAGACCCCAAAACATGTCAAAAACACCCCAAAAAAGAACGGGATCACCCCCAAAACTGGAAGAAAATTCCCCCCCCAAAAATTTACAATTTTCACCATGATGACCAACATGAACCAAACGAAAACCCAAAAGGAGACACCAAAACACGTCAAAAACACCCCAAAAAAGAAAGGGATCACCCATAAACTGGAAGAAAATCCCCAAAAAGCACAGATCCAATCCCAAAACCAGCCTAAACCTACCTGATGTTCTCCAAAACCCACAAATTTACCCTTTTCCACCATGATGACCATGGAAAACCCAACGAAACCCAATGGAGACAAAAAACATGTCAAGAAAAAAAAAAAAAAAAAAACAAAAAAGAACAGGATCTCCCCCAAAAACAGAAGAAAAACCCAAATGCCATAGATCCACCCCAAAAGTCCCCCTAAGCCTACCTGATGTTCTCCAAAACCCACAATTTACCCTTTTTCACAATGATGACCAACGAGAACCCAACAAAACCCAACGGACAACCCCAAAACACGTCAAAAACACCCCAAAAAAGAACAGGATCACCCCAAAAAACAGAAGAAAACCCCAAATACCATGAATCCACCCCAAAAGTCCCCCTAAACCTACCTGAAGTTCTCCAAAACCCACAATTTACCCTTTTCCACCAAGATGCCAACAGAAAACCCAACAAAACCCAACAGAGACATCAAAACATGTCAAAAACACCCCAAAAAAAGAACGGGATAACCCCCAAAACTGGAAGAAAATCCCCAAAAAAGCATGGATCCAATCCCAAAACCACCCTAAACCTACCTGATCTTCTCCAAATCCCAAAGTCCACTCCCAACCACCATAAAACCCATTAGGAACTCAACAAAACGCAACAGAAACCCCAAAACACCTCAAAAACACCCCAAAAGCAAACCGGATCAGAAGAAAATACGTGATTTAACCCCAAGAAAACCCTTAAACCTACCTGATCTTCTCCAAATCCCAAAATCCACTCCCACCCACCATAAAACCCATTAGGAACTCAACAAAACGCAACGGAAACCCCAAAACACGTCAAAAACACCCCAAAAAAGAACTGGATCAGAAGAAAAAAAAAACAAAACTATGCATTTCCCTCCCAAATCACCCTAAACTCACCTGATCTTCTTCAAAACCCACAATCCACTCCCATTTAGCTTAACGACCAACGAGAACCCAACAAAACCCAACGGAGACCCCAAAAACGTCAAAAACACCCCAAAAAAGAACTGGTTCAACCCCAACAACGAAAGAAAACCCCAAAAGCCATAGATCCACACCAAAAATCCCCCTAAACCAACCTGAAGTTCTCCAAAACCCACAATTTACACTTTTCCACATTGATGACCATGGAAAACCCAACGAAACCCAACGGAGACCACAAAACACGTCAAAAAAAAAAAAAAAAAAAAAAAAAAAAAAAGAAAGGGATCACCCCCAAAATTGGAAGAAAATCCTTCAAAATCATAGATCCACCCCAAAACCACCCTAAACCTACCTGATGATCTCCAAAACCCACAATTTACAATTTTCCAACATGATGACCATGGAAAACCCAACGAAACCCAACGGAGACCCCAAAAGAAGTCAAAAACACCCAAAACAAGAACGGGATAAACCCTAAAAACGAAAGAAAACCCCAAAAGCCATAGATCCACACCAAAAGTCCCCCTAAACCTACCTGATGTTCTCCAAAACCCACAATTTACACTTTTTCACCAGGATGACCAACATGAACCAAACGAAAACCCAAAACGAGACACCAAAACACGTCAAAAACACCCCAAAAATAAAGGGATCATCCATAAACTGGAAGAAAATCCCCAAAAAGCACGGATCCAATCCCAAAACCACCCTAAACCTACCTGATGTTCTCCAAAACCCACAATTTACACTTTTCCACCATGATGACCACGGAAACCCCAACGAAACACAACGGAAACCCCAAAACACGTCAAAAACACCACAAAAAAAAAGCGGGATCACCCCCAAAACTGGAAGAAAACCCTAAAAGCCGTTGATCCACCCCAAAAGTCCCCCTAAACCTACCTGATGTTCTCCAATACCCACAATTTACCCGTTTTCACCATGATGAACAACAAGAACCCAACAAAAAACCCAACGGAGACCCAAAACACATCAAAAACACCCCAAAAAATAACTGAATCAGAAGAAAAAACACCAAAAACTATGAATTTCCCCGCAAAACCACCCTAAACTCACCTGATCTTCTTCAAAACCCACAATCCACTCCCATTTACCTTAACGACCAATGAGAATCCAACTAAAACCCAACGGAGACCCCAAAACAAGTCAGAAACACCCCAAAAAAGAATGGGATAACCCCCCAAAACGAAAGAAAACCCCAAAAAAATAGATCCACCCCAAAACGACACTAAACCTACCTGATGTTCTCCAAAACCCACAAATTTACCCTTTTCCACCATGATGACTATGGAAAACCCAACGAAACCCAACGGAGAACCCAAAACACGTCCAAAACACCCCAAAAAAGAACGGGACCACCCCAAAAACAGAAGAAAACGCTAAAAAAAAACAGAAGAATTCCCCCAAAACCATAGATACACCACCCAAAAAAACTTAAAAACACCTGATATTCTCCAAAACCCACAATTTACACTTTTCCAACATGATGACCAACAAGAACCCAACAAAACCTAATGGAGACCCAAAAACACATCAAAAACACCCCAAAAAAGAACGGGATCACCCCAAAAAAAAAACAGAAAAAAAAAACAAATACCATGAATCCACCCCAAAAGTCCCCCTAAACCTACCTGATGTTCTCCAAAACCCACAATTTACACTTTTCCACCATGATGACCACGGAAAACCCAATGAAACCCAACGGAGAACCCAAAACACGTCAAAAACATGCCGAAAAACAACTGGATCACTAGAAAAAAACAGAAGAAAACCCTAAAAACCTTGAATCTGCCCCAGAAGTCCTCATAAACCTACCTGATGTTCTCCAAAACCCACAATTTACACTTTTCCACCATGATGACCACGGAAAACCCAACGAAACCCAACGGTTTTAAGAAAATTAAGCAAAAGAATTTTCATAGTGTCTAGGCAAGCATTATGCAGCTCCTTACTTCAGCAGGGAGCTTTCGCAACTCCCGCTCCTCAAACAGAACTCCTTGTTTTTATAATACAAAAGACAATGAGCAAACATTTATGGTGTATTACCCTAAGTTTTTGGGTTAGGGTTTTTTGCGTCTTAATGTTTTGGGGTTAGGGTTTGGAGCACCCTAAGTTTTTGGGCTAGGGCTTTGAGCATTCCTAACGTTTTGGGTTGGGTTTGGGTTTTGAGCATCCTAAGATTTTGGGTTGGGGGTTTTAGGCATAGGTCTTCAGGGGTTTAGTGTGGTAAATAGTTTGGGTTAGGTCTGTAGGGGTTTCGAGGTTTTTTTGGATGTTAGGGCTTGAGGCTTTTTTTGTAAGGGCGGTGAGGGTTCCAGTGAGTGCTGGTAAATGCAGTTCTCGAGCACTCGGCCTGTGATTGGCCATGCTGGCTGTGCGGGGAATGCTGGTAGGTGTAGTTTTCCGGCACTGGGAGGCCATGTTGTGTGCCCAGAGCATGCCGGGAGATGTAGTTCTCGGGACTCCGGACTTCCGGGAGGCCATGTTGCGTACCCAGAGTATGCCGGGAAATGTAGTTTTCGGATTTGGGACTTCCGGGAGGCCATGTTGAATGCCCAGAGCATACCGGGAGATGTAGTTCTCGGGAACTAGGGTTAGGGGCAAGGTTTGGCGTAGAGTTAGGGTTTCAGGTGAGGGTTGGGGTTGGGGGTTATTGTTAGGGTTAGTGGTTTAGGGTTCGGCTTAGAGGGTTATGGTTAGGGATAGGTTAGGGTTAGGTTTAGAGGGTTAGGGTAAGGGTTAGGGGTTAGGGGTTGGGACTGTGGTTAGGCTTAGGGTAAGGGTTAGGGTGAGGGTATTAGGGTTAGGGTTCGGGTTCAGATTAGGGTAAGGGTTAGGGCAAAGGTAAGTGTTAGGGTAAGGCTAAGGGTAAGGCTTAGGGTGAGGATAAGGTTTAGGGAAAGGGTTAGGTTTAGGGTAAGGATTAGGGTAAGGGTAAGGATTAGGGTTAGGTTTGGGGTAAGAATAAGGGTAAGCTAATGGTTAGGATAAGGGTAAGGGTTAGGGTAAAGGTTTTCATTTGTTAAAGCTGAAACGCAGTATGCAATCTGGGACGTCACAGCCAGAGCTGCCTATGGCAAGGTGAAAGAGGAAAAGATGGAGCAGATGTTCTACTCCTAGTTTTTTCTTTATACGTAAATAAAAGTTTGAGCTAATTCCAGTTGGAAGAGTTCCAATTACTTGCTTGGTCATAATGTCTTTTAATATTGAAAGCTGCAGCAAAAGCATGGGGATTTTTACTTCTAGAAACACCCTAGTTCTCTTGTCTGCACTATGCATGCTTTTGAGCTAAAACTGATTAAAAAATAAAAAGAAAAATCACACACACACACACACAAAAAAAAAAAATAAACAAACAGCTGCTGCTGCTGCTGCTCTCTTCCTACTTCCTTGTGCTTTGCCCCTTCCCTTCCCAGGTGATTGGATTTGGGTGCTAGTCGGGGCCAAATGGTATGTGAGTCCCAGGCATCCCCTCAGAGAGCTCATTCTGCTTGGGCTGCTCTTTGGGGTGTTTGTTTTTCCTTTCGTCAGTTGCAGGCTTCTTCAGGTGGATGAGAGTTTATGGACTGATGCGTTTCCAAGTAGCGAGGGGTACGCACATCTTTTTGAGGTAACAGCTAGTAGGATCTGTTAGAATAATGTAGTACTTGGTGCCTTTATTGCATGCAGTTCTTTATCAGGTGAGTAACTGTTGCGAGTAACTGAAGTCAATGTTACTTGGTGTGTTTGCTATGCAGTGCCTGTGCGGACTATTGCACGAGACACAGCTTTCTGACATCTGGCCCAGCAACTACTAAATAAGGGGAGGGGAGAAGCTGAAGAACGACCAAAGGACAAAGCCTGGGAGGAAGACTACGAGCCTTCAGTACGAGCGGCCCCCAGAGGGACCACCGGAGACTGATAACGCCTGCACCAGTGGGAGGGTTTGGATTCTGGGAACTAATTAGAATAACCCTGCCTTTTGTAGAAGTAGTAATGAATATGTATTAGCCTAGCAGCATAAAAACCAGCCGCCTGATGTAACTTGTGTGCGTCTTGGTGGAGCAGAGACTCCTGGCGCACCCAGCGCTGCTTGCTTACCTCTATTCCTTTAATAAATCATAAACATTAATTGTAAGCCTATTTGGGACTCGGTCATTTATTACAAGTGGGACCTCCCGATGGGTGGAAGCTGTCGGGATAGCTCGGGATGCTGAGGCGTGGTGCTGCAAGGAGGTTGGTGGTCGGTGGCGCCCTGGGGCAGGCCGAATTGGGAGGGGGCGAGGCGGCAGGTGGTCGGTGGCTTCTGTGGAAAAGGCGCTTGTATGGGGGGGCTGCGCATTCAGAGGAACCTTGACAGGCTGCAGATAGGGGCAGGCAGGAACCTTTTGAAGTTCAGGAGAGGGAAATGCCAAGCCCTACCCCTAGGGAGAAACACCTCTGTTTACCAGCACTGGCTAGCTCGATACTGAATAAGCATTTCTTCATGGAAGGGGTGCTTTGCTATTAGAACAGGCTGCCCGGGGAAGTGGTAAGAGACCCGATCCTTAAAAGTATTGAAGAGACATGTGGACATAGCCGGGGAGTCCGGCCTCCGGCAGGGCGGGAGCTGGCTCTTCCGAGCCCCTGTGCTCCGGTCTTGTGCGACGCGTTTGCAAGCAGCACCGGGTGCCGGGTCCGACATCGGACGGTTCGGGGACGGCGATTCCGGGGCCGTCGGCTAGCGGGGGCCGGCTATCTCGTGTCCCGGGGATCCGACTTCAGGGGGCGTGGGGGCCGGCCGTGCAGTGAAGCGGGGGGCAGGCGTCCGCCGGCTTCCCAGAGAGCGGGCTTTCGGTCCCGTGCGGTTCGGTGGCCGGCCGTCCCGAAACCCTGGGCACCGGTCTTGTGCTAGACTCAGCGGGCTCCGGGGCCGAACTCGGCTTCTCGGGGCCGGCGGTCGCGGTGTCCAGGTGTCCCGCCTCGGGCGGCGCGGGGCCGGCTGTCCCTAGCAGCTGGGTTCCCAAGAGCTTCTGGGCTCCCAAGCGTCGCCCAAGACCGGATCCCAGAGAATCGGGACGGCCGGCCGCACCGCTGCGACTAGCACAAGCGTCTCCCGACAACGGAGCCCAGGAGCTTGCGAGGGTCAGATTCCGCGCCCCGGGATAGAGAAACGGGGAGCGCGGGTCGGCCGGCCGCAGCTTCGCACGGGACCGAACCCCCTGTCTCCGGCACGGCCAGACCCCGAGCCGGCAGACAGCAGCCTCCCGCTTCACGGCACAGTCGGCCCCCAACCCGCCCGAGTTCTGATCGCCGGGACACGGGACAGCCGGCCGCGCCGCCCGAGGCCGGACACCTGGAGCCCGGGACCGCCGTCCCTGACAAAGCCAAAGTCGGACCCGGACCCCGCTGCGGCTAGCACACGCGTCGCCCAGGACCGCAGCCTAGGACCTCGGGACGGTCGCATGCCGCGCCTCCGGCAGGAGCTACCCGGGAGGGCAGGACGGCCTGCCGCAGCTCCGCAAGAGACCGAACCTGCTGGATTCCGGGACGGCCAGAGCCCGAGCCGGTGGGCAGCAGCCTCCCGCTTCACGGCTCGGCAGGCACCCACGTCGCCCGACTTCGGACCCACGGGACAGCCGGCACCCGCGCCGCCGGAGGCCGGACACACGGGCCTCGGCATCGCCGTCCCCGAACCGCACGAAGTCACACACGGTCTCCGGTGCGTCTGGCACACGCATCGCAAAGACCGGAGCCCAGATTATAGGATCAGCCAGCCCCGCGCCGCCCGAGGTCGGACCGGGAACCCGGTGCGCTTGGCACATGCGTCGCCCAAGAACGGCACCCAGAGCCGCGGGATGGTCGTGCGTCACGCAGCCCGAGTTCGGACCCCCGGAACACGGGACAACTGGCACCCGCGCCACCGGAGGACAGAATCCCGTGCCCCGGGATTGTGTTGTATTTTCTCCCCCTCCCTCTTTGACGAGAGGGGGAGTGAGGGAGCGGTTGTGGTGGAGCTCGGCCGCCCACCTGAGTAAAACCACCACTGTCCTTTTTGGCGCCCAACGTGGGGCTCGAGGGTTGAGATAACAGTAGTATTGATTGAAGTATTTACAACTAACATATTGGTTGTCATAATGCTCGGTTTTCTGGTAATACTTTTCTGTGTGGATATGTTGTATGTAGCCCACTCTCTGTTTTCTTTTTTCCTTTACATCCGATCGTAGAAAATGTTGAAGTCTGTGCTTGTTTTTTTAACATGTTGTGCTGTAACATACTGGCCTTCAGTTTGGTTTGGTATTCAAGCCCGGCATTGTTATCCTCCTGGTCTCCTGGAGATTATATTATTGACAATATTAAGAATTACAGTGCCTTCTTTTTTGCCCCCAGCAGTCAATCAGTGAATAATATCGGGTGTGGTGTCTTCTACTTTTCTCCCTGTGGGCTAATTACAGCAGCCTTTCAGTATCTTGGATACCCCGGTGAGATATTATCCTCCTCTTACTAGGTGCAGTGTTTGTCTTCTTCCCCGAGGCAAAGCAGTTTATTAAGAATATTATCCAAGGACCTGTCCCCAGACAAAGTTGTGGGTGGCAAGGTGTGTGGGGGGATTTGGGCAGGTACCTATCACGGTTTTCTCCTCCAATGGTTCTAAATTTCACCCCTGGACAAGTACAAAATCCAAGAAAGCTGGTAGAATGTTTGAAAGATTTATGCCCTGACCCTGGCAATACTAGAGAACTCCACCAGCTGGCTGCACTCTGCTGGGGTCTGGCTTACGCCTATCAGATGTCAATTAACCTTGCCCAGCACCCTCAAGGGGATAGGGAGGTTCTTGAATTTGATGATGAGACAGCACACACTGTGACCACCCCAGAGGACCGACCATCTTTGGTATCAGTCGCCCCCGTAGTAAAGACAAAACAGTGGAAACGGAGATCAGGTCGTTTAGTAAGGGAAGGAGCGCCTCCTATGGATGAGGGAGAAGAGGAAAAGGCAAGCGGCTCTAAAGCAGCGTTATCACGGCAACATCACGAAGAAGAGACTGAAATCATAGATGAATCAGAAACTACTCGGTCTCTATCCTTGAGTGAGCTGCGAGAAATACGAAAAGCCTTCAGTCGCCGTCCAGGTGAGCACATCCTCACTTGGCTGCTTCGGCGCTGGGATAGTGGGGCCAATACCCAACAGCTAGAAGGCAACGAAGCCAAGCAGCTGGGATCCCACAAGCCTCTGGGAAGATTGAGAGGTACAATGGACTGTTAAAAACTATGCTGCGAGCATTGGGTGCTGCGACATGGAAACATTAGGATATAAACCTACCAGAGGCCACTTGGTTAGTTAACAACAGGGGGTCTGAAAGCCGTGCTGGTCCTGCTGAAACAAAACCCCTACACACTGTGGGAGAAGCTAAAGTCACTGTAGTGCATGTGGGGAAGTGGATGGGGAAGGCGGTGTGGGTTGCCCCTGCCATGGGAAAAGGCAAACCCACTCGTGGGATTGTCTTTGCCCAAGGTCCAGGGTGTACCTGGTGGGTGATGCAGAAAGATGGGGATATCAAGTGTGTGCCTCAAGGAGATTTAACACTGGGAGAAAATTAATCTGTCAGCCAAGTTATGTGTTGTAGGAGGACACTGCAGAACCAATGAAAGGTCAACTTTGCAAGGAACCAGGCAAGTGCAACAGTGATGTGAGCTAAGCTGGTGCTGGTGTCAAGAAAAACAACTTCGCCTGCCCTGAGTGACCACTTTGACAGATGATGGTGAAACCATCAACAGTTTTTTATGAGCATTTTGGGAAAATACCTATAGAATAAAGAGAAGTACAGACATAAAAATGCTTCAATGGACAGAAAACTATGGTGATGAGACCATCTATATACTAAACTGTACCTGATTGTGACACAAATGTTATGGAATAAGTGGTGGAAGTTGTGTTGCGTCTGTCTGAGCTGGAGTCACCGTTTCCCTGCAGCAGCCCGAACAGTGCTGTACTCTGCACTCGTAGCTGGAACAACACTGAAATCACTCCAGTGATGTGCCTATTGCTGCATAGTGCTGGCACAGCATCAGGACTCTTTCCAAGTCCCTAAGAGCCAGGCACGAGTGCCGGCTGTCCCGTGTTCCGGGGGTCCGAACTCGGGCTGCGTGACGCACGACCATCCCGCGGCTCTGGGCGCCGTTCTTGGGCGACGCATGTGCCAAGCGCACCGGGTTCCCGGTCCGACCTCGGGCGGCGCGGGGCTGGCTGATCCTATAATCTGGGCTCCGGTCTTTGCGATGCGTGTGCCAGACGCACCGGAGACCGTGTGTGACTTCGTGCGGTTCGGGGACGGCGATGCCGAGGCCCGTGTGTCCGGCCTCCGGCGGCGCGGGTGCCGGCTGTCCCGTGGGTCCGAAGTCGGGCGACGTGGGTGCCTGCCGAGCCGTGAAGCGGGAGGCTGCTGCCCACCGGCTCGGGCTCTGGCCGTCCCGGAATCCAGCAGGTTCGGTCTCTTGCGGAGCTGCGGCAGGCCGTCCTGCCCTCCCGGGTAGCTCCTGCCGGAGGCGCGGCATGCGACCGTCCCGAGGTCCTAGGCTGCGGTCCTGGGCGACGCGTGTGCTAGCCGCAGCGGGGTCCGGGTCCGACTTTGGCTTTGTCAGGGACGGCGGTCCCGGGCTCCAGGTGTCCGGCCTCGGGCGGCGCGGCCGGCTGTCCCGTGTCCCGGCGATCAGAACTCGGGCGGGTTGGGGGCCGACTGTGCCGTGAAGCGGGAGGCTGCTGTCTGCCGGCTCGGGGTCTGGCCGTGCCGGAGACAGGGGGTTCGGTCCCGTGCGAAGCTGCGGCCGGCCGACCCGCGCTCCCCGTTTCTCTATCCCGGGGCGCGGAATCTGACTCTCGCAAGCTCCTGGGCTCCGTTGTCGGGAGACGCTTGTGCTAGTCGCAGCGGTGCGGCCGGCCGTCCCGATTCTCTGGGATCCGGTCTTGGGCGACGCTTGGGAGCCCAGAAGCTCTTGGGAACCCAGCTGCTAGGGACAGCCGGCCCCGCGCCGCCCGAGGCGGGACACCTGGACACCGCGACCGCCGGCCCCGAGAAGCCGAGTTCGGCCCCGGAGCCCGCTGAGTCTAGCACAAGACCGGTGCCCAGGGTTTCGGGACGGCCGGCCACCGAACCGCACGGGACCGAAAGCCCGCTCTCTGGGAAGCCGGCGGACGCCAGCCCCCCGCTTCACTGCACGGCCGGCCCCCACGCCCCCTGAAGTCGGATCCCCGGGACACGAGATAGCCGGCCCCCGCTAGCCGACGGCCCCGGAATCGCCGTCCCCGAACCGTCCGATGTCGGACCCGGCACCCGGTGCTGCTTGCAAACGCGTCGCACAAGACCGGAGCACAGGGGCTCGGAAGAGCCAGCTCCCGCCCTGCCGGAGGCCGGACTCCCCGGCTATGTCCACATGTCTCTTCAATACTTTTAAGGATCGGGTCTCTTACCACTTCCCCGGGCAGCCTGTTCTAATAGCAAAGCACCCCTTCCATGAAGAAATGCTTATTCAGTATCGAGCTAGCCAGTGCTGGTAAACAGAGGTGTTTCTCCCTAGGGGTAGGGCTTGGCATTTCCCTCTCCTGAACTTCAAAAGGTTCCTGCCTGCCCCTATCTGCAGCCTGTCAAGGTTCCTCTGAATGCGCAGCCCCCCCATACAAGCGCCTTTTCCACAGAAGCCACCGACCACCTGCCGCCTCGCCCCCTCCCAATTCGGCCTGCCCCAGGGCGCCACCGACCACCAACCTCCTTGCAGCACCACGCCTCAGCATCCCGAGCTATCCCGACAGCTTCCACCCATCGGGAGGTCCCACTTGTAATAAATGACCGAGTCCCAAATAGGCTTACAATTAATGTTTATGATTTATTAAAGGAATAGAGGTAAGCAAGCAGCGCTGGGTGCGCCAGGAGTCTCTGCTCCACCAAGACGCACACAAGTTACATCAGGCGGCTGGTTTTTATGCTGCTAGGCTAATACATATTCATTACTACTTCTACAAAAGGCAGGGTTATTCTAATTAGTTCCCAGAATCCAAACCCTCCCACTGGTGCAGGCGTTATCAGTCTCCGGTGGTCCCTCTGGGGGCCGCTCGTACTGAAGGCTCGTAGTCTTCCTCCCAGGCTTTGTCCTTTGGTCGTTCTTCAGCTTCTCCCCTCCCCTTATTTAGTAGTTGCTGGGCCAGATGTCAGAAAGCTCTGTCTCGTGCAATAGTCCGCACAGGCACTGCATAGCAAACACACCAAGTAACATTGACTTCAGTTACTCGCAACAGTTCCTCACCTGATAAAGAACTGCATGCAATAAAGGCACCAAGTACTACATTATTCTAACAGATCCTACTAGCTGTTACCTCAAAAAGATGTGCGTACCCCTCGCTACTTGGAAACGCATCAGTCCATAAACTCTCATCCACCTGAAGAAGCCTGCAACTGACCGAAGGAAAAACAAACACCCCAAAGAGCAGCCCAAGCAGAATGAGCTCTCTGAGGGGATGCCTGGGACTCACATACCATTTGGCCCCGACTAGCACCCAAATCCAATCACCTGGGAAGGGAAGGGGCAAAGCACAAGGAAGTAGGAAGAGAGCAGCAGCAGCAGCTGTGGTGTTTGTTTATTTTTTTTTTTTTGTGTGTGTGTGTGTGTGATTTTTCTTTTTATTTTTTAATCAGTTTTAGCTCAAAAGCATGCATAGTGCAGACAAGAGAACTAGGGTGTTTCTAGAAGTAAAAATCCCCATGCTTTTGCTGCAGCTTTCAATATTAAAAGACATTATGACCAAGCAAGTAATTGGAACTCTTCCAACTGGAATTAGCTCAAACTTTTATTTACGTATAAAGAAAAAACTAGGAGTAGAACATCTGCTCCATCTTTTCCTCTTTCACCTTGCCATAGGCAGCTCTGGCTGTGACGTCCCAGATTGCATACTGCGTTTCAGCTTTAACAAATGAAAACCTTTACCCTAACCCTTACCCTTATCCTAACCATTAGCTTACCCTTATTCTTACCCCAAACCTAACCCTAATCCTTACCCTTACCCTAATCCTTACCCTAAACCTAACCCTTTCCCTAAACCTTATCCTCACCCTAAGCCTTACCCTTAGCCTTACCCTAACACTTACCTTTGCCCTAACCCTTACCCTAATCTGAACCCGAACCCTAACCCTAATACCCTCACCCTAACCCTTACCCTAAGCCTAACCACAGTCCCAACCCCTAACCCCTAACCCTTACCCTAACCCTCTAAACCTACCCCTAACCTATCCCTAACCATAACCCTCTAAGCCGAACCCTAAACCACTAACCCTAACAATAACCCCCAACCCCAACCCTCACCCGAAACCCTAACTCTAGCCCCAGCCCTAGCCCCTAACCCTAGTTCCCGAGAACTACATCTCCCGGTATGCTCTGGGCATTCAACATGGCCTCCCGGAAGTCCCGAATCCGAAAACTACATTTCCCGGCATACTCTGGGTACGCAACATGGCCTCCCGGAAGTCCGGAGTCCCGAGAACTACATCTCCCGGCATGCTCTGGGCACACAACATGGCCTCCCAGTGCCGGAAAACTACACCTACCAGCATTCCCCGCACAGCCAGCATGGCCAATCACAGGCCGAGTGCTCGAGAACTGCATTTACCAGCACTCACTGGAACCCTCACCGCCCTTACAAAAAAAGCCTCAAGCCCTAACATCCAAAAAAACCTCGAAACCCCTACAGACCTAACCCAAACTATTTACCACACTAAACCCCTGAAGACCTATGCCTAAAACCCCCAACCCAAAATCTTAGGATGCTCAAAACCCAAACCCAACCCAAAACGTTAGGAATGCTCAAAGCCCTAGCCCAAAAACTTAGGGTGCTCCAAACCCTAACCCCAAAACATTAAGACGCAAAAAACCCTAACCCAAAAACTTAGGGTAATACACCATAAATGTTTGCTCATTGTCTTTTGTATTATAAAAACAAGGAGTTCTGTTTGAGGAGCGGGAGTTGCGAAAGCTCCCTGCTGAAGTAAGGAGCTGCATAATGCTTGCCTAGACACTATGAAAATTCTTTTGCTTAATTTTCTCAAAACCGTTGGGTTTCGTTGTGTTTTCCGTGGTCATCATGGTGGAAAAGTGTAAATTGTGGGTTTTGGAGAACATCAGGTAGGTTTAGGGGGACTTTTGGGGTGGATTCATGGTATTTGTTTTTTTTTTCTGTTTTTTTTTTTGGGGTGATCCCGTTCTTTTTTGGGGTGTTTTTGATGTGTTTTTGGGTCTCCATTAGGTTTTGTTGGGTTCTTGTTGGTCATCATGTTGGAAAAGTGTAAATTGTGGGTTTTGGAGAATATCAGGTGTTTTTAAGTTTTTTTGGGTGGTGTATCTATGGTTTTGGGGGAATTCTTCTGTTTTTTTTAGCGTTTTCTTCTGTTTTTGGGGTGGTCCCGTTCTTTTTTGGGGTGTTTTGGACGTGTTTTGGGTTCTCCGTTGGGTTTCGTTGGGTTTTCCATAGTCATCATGGTGGAAAAGGGTAAATTTGTGGGTTTTGGAGAACATCAGGTAGGTTTAGTGTGGTTTTGGGGTGGATCTAT
Organism: Aythya marila; assembly: GCF_965140915.1. Classification (NCBI taxonomy): domain Eukaryota; kingdom Metazoa; phylum Chordata; class Aves; order Anseriformes; family Anatidae; genus Aythya; species Aythya marila. Next base: position 152,248 of record NW_028137208.1, on the reverse strand, counting down.
GTTTTTTTGGGGTTTTCTTTCTTTTTTAGGGGTTATCCTGTTCTTGTTTGGGGTGTTTTCGACTTGTTTTTGGGTCTCCGTTGGGTTTTAGTTGGATTCTCGTTGGTCTTTAAGGGAAATGGGAGTGGATTGTGGGTTTTGAAGAAGATCAGGTGAGTTTAGGGTGGTTTTGCGGGGAAATTCATAGTTTTTGGTGTTTTTTCTTCTGATTCAGTTCTTTTTTGGGGTGTTTTTGACGTGTTTTGGGGTTTCCGTTGGGTTTTGTTGAGTTCCTAATGGGTTTTATGGTGGTTGGGAGTGGACATTTGGATTTGGAGAACATCAGGTACGTTTAGAGTGGTTTTGGGATTGGATCCGTGCTTTTTGGGGTTTTCTTTGGTTTTGGGGGTGATCCTGTTCTTGTTTGGGGTGTTTTTGACGTGTTTTGGGTTCTCCGTTGGGTTTCGTTGTGTTTTCCGTGGTCATCATGGTGGAAAAGTGTAAATTGTGGGTTTTGGAGAACATCAGGTAGGTTTATGAGGACTTTTGGGGCAGATTCATGGTTTTTAGGGTTTTCTTCTGTTTTTTTCTAGTGATCCAGTTGGTTTTCGGCGTGTTTTTGACGTGTTTTGTGGTCTCCGTTGGGTTTCGTTGGGTTTTCCGTGGTCATCATGGTGGAAAAGTGTAAATTGTGGGTTTTGGAGAACATCAGGTAGGTTTAGGGTGGTTTTGGGATTGGATCCGTGCTTTTTGGGGATTTTCTTCCAGTTTATGGGTGATCCCTTTATTTTTGGGGTGTTTTTGACGTGTTTTGGTGTCTCGTTTTGGGTTTTCGTTTGGTTCATGTTGGTCATCCTGGTGAAAAAGTGTAAATTGTGGCTTTTGGAGAACATCAGGTAGGTTTAGGGGGACTTTTGGTGTGGATCTATGGCTTTTGGGGTTTTCTTTCGTTTTTAGGGTTTATCCCGTTCTTGTTTTGGGTGTTTTTGACTTCTTTTGGGGTCTCCGTTGGGTTTCGTTGGGTTTTCCATGGTCATCAATGTGGAAAAGTGTAAATTGTGGGTTTTGGAGAACTTCAGGTTGGTTTAGGGGGATTTTTGGTGTGGATCTATGGCTTTTGGGGTTTTCTTTCGTTGTTGGGGTTGAACCAGTTCTTTTTTGGGGTGTTTTTGACGTTTTTGGGGTCTCCGTTGGGTTTTGTTGGGTTCTCGTTGGTCGTTAAGCTAAATGGGAGTGGATTGTGGGTTTTGAAGAAGATCAGGTGAGTTTAGGGTGATTTGGGAGGGAAATGCATAGTTTTGTTTTTTTTTTCTTCTGATCCAGTTCTTTTTTGGGGTGTTTTTGACGTGTTTTGGGGTTTCCGTTGCGTTTTGTTGAGTTCCTAATGGGTTTTATGGTGGGTGGGAGTGGATTTTGGGATTTGGAGAAGATCAGGTAGGTTTAAGGGTTTTCTTGGGGTTAAATCACGTATTTTCTTCTAATCCGGTTTGCTTTTGGGGTGTTTTTGAGGTGTTTTGGGGTTTCTGTTGCGTTTTGTTGAGTTCCTAATGGGTTTTATGGTGGTTGGGAGTGGACTTTGGGATTTGGAGAAGATCAGGTAGGTTTAGGGTGGTTTTGGGATTGGATCCATGCTTTTTTGGGGATTTTCTTCCAGTTTTGGGGGTTATCCCGTTCTTTTTTGGGGTGTTTTTGACATGTTTTGATGTCTCTGTTGGGTTTTGTTGGGTTTTCTGTTGGCATCTTGGTGGAAAAGGGTAAATTGTGGGTTTTGGAGAACTTCAGGTAGGTTTAGGGGGACTTTTGGGGTGGATTCATGGTATTTGGGGTTTTCTTCTGTTTTTTGGGGTGATCCTGTTCTTTTTTGGGGTATTTTTGACATGTTTTGGGGTTGTCCGTTGGGTTTTGTTGGGTTCTCGTTGGTCATCATTGTGAAAAAGGGTAAATTGTGGGTTTTGGAGAACTTCAGGTAGGTTTAGGGGGACTTTTGGGGTGGATTCATGGTATTTGGGGTTTTCTTCTGTTTTTTGGGGTGATCCTGTTCTTTTTTGGGGTGTTTTTGACGTGTTTTGGGGTTGTCCGTTGGGTTTTGTTGGGTTCTCGTTGGTCATCATTGTGAAAAAGGGTAAATTGTGGGTTTTGGAGAACATCAGGTAGGCTTAGGGGGACTTTTGGGGTGGATCTATGGCATTTGGGTTTTTCTTCTGTTTTTGGGGGAGATCCTGTTCTTTTTTGTTTTTTTTTTTGTTTTTTTTTTTGACATGTTTTTTGTCTCCATTGGGTTTCGTTGGGTTTTCCATGGTCATCATGGTGGAAAAGGGTAAATTTGTGGGTTTTGGAGAACATCAGGTAGGTTTAGGCTGGTTTTGGGATTGGATCTGTGCTTTTTGGGGATTTTCTTCCAGTTTATGGGTGATCCCTTTCTTTTTTGGGGTGTTTTTGACGTGTTTTGGTGTCTCCTTTTGGGTTTTCGTTTGGTTCATGTTGGTCATCATGGTGAAAATTGTAAATTTTTTGGGGGGGAATTTTCTTCCAGTTTTGGGGGTGATCCCGTTCTTTTTTGGGGTGTTTTTGACATGTTTTGGGGTCTCTGTTGGGTTTTGTTGGGTTCTTGTTTTTCATCATGTTGGAAAAGTTTAACTTGCGTGTTTTGGAGAACATCAGGTAGGTTTAGTGTCGTTTTGGGGTGGATCTATTTTTTTGGGGTTTTCTTTCGTTTTGGGGGGTTATCCCATTCTTTTTTGGGGTGTTTTTGACGTGTTTTGGGGTTTCCGTTGTGTTTTGTTGATTTCCTAATGTGTTTTAAGTTTGTTGGGAGTGGACTTTGGGATTTGGAGAACATCAGGTAGGTTTAGTGTGGTTTTGGGGTGGATCTATGTTTTTTTGGGGTTTTCTTTCTTTTTTAGGGGTTATCCTGTTCTTGTTTGGGGTGTTTTCGACTTGTTTTGGGGTCTCCGTTGGGTTTTAGTTGGATTCTCGTTGGTCCTTAAGGGAAATGGGAGTGGATTGTGGGTTTTGAAAAAGATCAGGTGAGTTTAGGGTGGTTTTGCGGGGAAATTCATAGTTTTTGGTGTTTTTTCTTCTGATTCAGTTCTTTTTTGGGGTGTTTTTGACGTGTTTTGGGGTTTCCGTTGGGTTTTGTTGAGTTCCTAATGGGTTTTATGGTGGTTGGGAGTGGACATTTGGATTTGGAGAACATCAGGTACGTTTAGAGTGGTTTTGGGATTGGATCCGTGCTTTTTGGGGTTTTCTTTGGTTTTGGGGGTGATCCTGTTCTTGTTTGGGGTGTTTTTGACGTGTTTTGGGTTCTCCGTTGGGTTTCGTTGTGTTTTCCGTGGTCATCATGGTGGAAAAGTGTAAATTGTGGGTTTTGGAGAACATCAGGTAGGTTTATGAGGACTTTTGGGGCAGATTCATGGTTTTTAGGGTTTTCTTCTGTTTTTTCTAGTGATCCAGTTGGTTTTCGGCGTGTTTTTGACGTGTTTTGTGGTCTCCGTTGGGTTTCGTTGGGTTTTCCGTGGTCATCATGGTGGAAAAGTGTAAATTGTGGGTTTTGGAGAACATCAGGTAGATTTAGGGTGTTTTGGGGGTGGATCTATGGTTTTGGGGGATTTTCTTCCAGTTTTGGGGTGATCGAATTCATTTTTGGGGTGTTTCTGACATGTTTTGGGTTCTTCGTTGGGTTTCGTTGGGTTTTCTGTTGGCATCTTGGTGGAAAAGGGTAAATAATGGGTTTTGGAGAACTTCAGGTAGGTTTAGGGGGACTTTTGGGGTGGATTCATGGTATTTGGGGTTTTCTTCTGTTTTTTGGGGTGATCCTGTTCTTTTTTGGGGTATTTTTGACATGTTTTGGGGTTGTCCGTTGGGTTTTGTTGGGTTCTCGTTGGTCATCATTGTGAAAAAGGGTAAATTGTGGGTTTTGGAGAACATCAGGTAGGCTTAGGGGGACTTTTGGGGTGGATCTATGGCATTTGGGTTTTTCTTCCGTTTTTGGGGGAGATCCTGTTCTTTTTTTTTTTTTTTTTTTTTTTTTTTTGACATGTTTTTTGTCTCCATTGGGTTTCGTTGGGTTTTCCATGGTCATCATGGTGGAAAAGGGTAAATTTGTGGGTTTTGGAGAACATCAGGTAGGTTTAGGCTGGTTTTGGGATTGGATCTGTGCTTTTTGGGGATTTTCTTCCAGTTTATGGGTGATCCCTTTCTTTTTTGGGGTGTTTTTGACGTGTTTTGGTGTCTCCTTTTGGGTTTTCGTTTGGTTCATGTTGGTCATCATGGTGAAAATTGTAAATTTTTTGGGGGGGAATTTTCTTCCAGTTTTGGGGGTTATCCCATTCTATTTTGGGGTGTTTTCGACTTGTTTTGGGGTCTCCGTTGGGTTTTAGTTGGATTCTCGTTGGTCGTTAAGGTAAATGGGAGTGGATTGTGGGTTTTGAAGAAGATCAGGTGAGTTTAGGGTGGTTTTGCGGGGAAATTCATAGTTTTTGGTGTTTTTTCTTCTGATTCAGTTATTTTTTGGGGTGTTTTTGACGTGTTTTGGGGTCTCCGTTGGTATTCCTTGGGTTTTATGTGGTCATGGTGGTGGAAAATTGTAAATTGTGGGTTTTGGAGAACTTCAGGTAGGTTTAGGGGAATTTTGGGGTGGATTCATGGTATTTGGTCTTTTCTTCTGTTTTTTTTTGGGTGATCCTGTTCTTTTTTGGGGTGTTTATGATGTGTTTTGGGGTCTCCGTTGGGTTTTAGTTGGGTTCTTGTTGGTCATCATGGTGAAAAAGTGTAAATTGTGGCTTTTGGAGAACATCAGGTAGGTTTAGGGGGACTTTTGGGGCAGAGTCATGTTTTTTGGTGTTTTCTTCTGTTTCTTGGGGTGGTCCCGTTCTTTTTTGGGAAGTTTTTGAGGTGTTTGCGGGTCTCCGTTGGGTTTTGTTGTGTACTCGTTGGTCATCGTGGTGGAAAATGGTAAATTGTGGGTTTTGGAGAACATCAGGTAGGTTTAGGGTGGTTTTGGGATTGGATCCGTGCTTTTTGGGGATTTTCTTCCAGTTTATGGGTGATCCCTTTATTTTTGGGGTGTTTTTGATGTGTTTTGGTGTCTCGTTTTGGGTTTTCGTTTGGTTCATGTTGGTCATCCTGGTGAAAAAGTGTAAATTGTGGCTTTTGGAGAACATCAGGTAGGTTTAGGGGGACTTTTGGTGTGGATCTATGGCTTTTGGGGTTTTCTTTCGTTTTTAGGGTTTATCCCGTTCTTGTTTTGGGTGTTTTTGACTTCTTTTGGGGTCTCCGTTGGGTTTCGTTGGGTTTTCCATGGTCATCAATGTGGAAAAGTGTAAATTGTGGGTTTTGGAGAACTTCAGGTTGGTTTAGGGGGATTTTTGGTGTGGATCTATGGCTTTTGGGGTTTTCTTTCGTTGTTGGGGTTGAACCAGTTCTTTTTTGGGGTGTTTTTGACGTTTTTGGGGTCTCCGTTGGGTTTTGTTGGGTTCTCGTTGGTCGTTAAGCTAAATGGGAGTGGATTGTGGGTTTTGAAGAAGATCAGGTGAGTTTAGGGTGATTTGGGAGGGAAATGCATAGTTTTGTTTTTTTTTTCTTCTGATCCAGTTCTTTTTTGGGGTGTTTTTGACGTGTTTTGGGGTTTCCGTTGCGTTTTGTTGAGTTCCTAATGGGTTTTATGGTGGGTGGGAGTGGATTTTGGGATTTGGAGAAGATCAGGTAGGTTTAAGGGTTTTCTTGGGGTTAAATCACGTATTTTCTTCTGATCCGGTTTGCTTTTGGGGTGTTTTTGAGGTGTTTTGGGGTTTCTGTTGCGTTTTGTTGAGTTCCTAATGGGTTTTATGGTGGTTGGGAGTGGACTTTGGGATTTGGAGAAGATCAGGTAGGTTTAGGGTGGTTTTGGGATTGGATCCATGCTTTTTGGGGATTTTCTTCCAGTTTTGGGGGTTATCCCGTTCTTTTTTGGGGTGTTTTTGACATGTTTTGATGTCTCTGTTGGGTTTTGTTGGGTTTTCTGTTGGCATCTTGGTGGAAAAGGGTAAATTGTGGGTTTTGGAGAACTTCAGGTAGGTTTAGGGGGACTTTTGGGGTGGATTCATGGTATTTGGGGTTTTCTTCTGTTTTTTGGGGTGATCCTGTTCTTTTTTGGGGTGTTTTTGACATGTTTTGGGGTTGTCCGTTGGGTTTTGTTGGGTTCTCGTTGGTCATCATTGTGAAAAAGGGTAAATTGTGGGTTTTGGAGAACATCAGGTAGGCTTAGGGGGACTTTTGGGGTGGATCTATGGCATTTGGGTTTTTCTTCTGTTTTTGGGGGAGATCCTGTTCTTTTTTTTTTTTTTTTTTTTTTTTTTTTGACATGTTTTTTGTCTCCATTGGGTTTCGTTGGGTTTTCCATGGTCATCATGGTGGAAAAGGGTAAATTTGTGGGTTTTGGAGAACATCAGGTAGGTTTAGGCTGGTTTTGGGATTGGATCTGTGCTTTTTGGGGATTTTCTTCCAGTTTATGGGTGATCCCTTTCTTTTTTGGGGTGTTTTTGACGTGTTTTGGTGTCTCCTTTTGGGTTTTCGTTTGGTTCATGTTGGTCATCATGGTGAAAATTGTAAATTTTTTGGGGGGGAATTTTCTTCCAGTTTTGGGGGTGATCCCGTTCTTTTTTGGGGTGTTTTTGACATGTTTTGGGGTCTCTGTTGGGTTTTGTTGGGTTCTTGTTTTTCATCATGTTGGAAAAGTTTAACTTGCGTGTTTTGGAGAACATCAGGTAGGTTTAGTGTCGTTTTGGGGTGGATCTATTTTTTTGGGGTTTTCTTTCGTTTTGGGGGGTTATCCCATTCTTTTTTGGGGTGTTTTCGACTTGTTTTGGGGTCTCCGTTGGGTTTTAGTTGGATTCTCGTTGGTCGTTAAGGTAAATGGGAGTGGATTGTGGGTTTTGAAGAAGATCAGGCGAGTTTAGGGTGGTTTTGCGGGGAAATTCATAGTTTTTGGTGTTTTTTCTTCTGATTCAGTTATTTTTTGGGGTGTTTTTGACGTGTTTTGGGGTCTCCGTTGGTATTCCTTGGGTTTTATGTGGTCATGGTGGTGGAAAATTGTAAATTGTGGGTTTTGGAGAACTTCAGGTAGGTTTAGGGGAATTTTGGGGTGGATTCATGGTATTTGGTCTTTTCTTCTGTTTTTTTTTGGGTGATCCTGTTCTTTTTTGGGGTGTTTATGATGTGTTTTGGGGTCTCCGTTGGGTTTTAGTTGGGTTCTTGTTGGTCATCATGGTGAAAAAGTGTAAATTGTGGCTTTTGGAGAACATCAGGTAGGTTTAGGGGGACTTTTGGGGCAGAGTCATGTTTTTTGGTGTTTTCTTCTGTTTCTTGGGGTGGTCCCGTTCTTTTTTGGGAAGTTTTTGAGGTGTTTGCGGGTCTCCGTTGGGTTTTGTTGTGTACTCGTTGGTCATCGTGGTGGAAAATGGTAAATTGTGGGTTTTGGAGAACATCAGGTAGGTTTAGGGTGGTTTTGGGATTGGATCCGTGCTTTTTGGGGATTTTCTTCCAGTTTATGGGTGATCCCTTTATTTTTGGGGTGTTTTTGATGTGTTTTGGTGTCTCGTTTTGGGTTTTCGTTTGGTTCATGTTGGTCATCCTGGTGAAAAAGTGTAAATTGTGGCTTTTGGAGAACATCAGGTAGGTTTAGGGGGACTTTTGGTGTGGATCTATGGCTTTTGGGGTTTTCTTTCGTTTTTAGGGTTTATCCCGTTCTTGTTTTGGGTGTTTTTGACTTCTTTTGGGGTCTCCGTTGGGTTTCGTTGGGTTTTCCATGGTCATCAATGTGGAAAAGTGTAAATTGTGGGTTTTGGAGAACTTCAGGTTGGTTTAGGGGGATTTTTGGTGTGGATCTATGGCTTTTGGGGTTTTCTTTCGTTGTTGGGGTTGAACCAGTTCTTTTTTGGGGTGTTTTTGACGTTTTTGGGGTCTCCGTTGGGTTTTGTTGGGTTCTCGTTGGTCGTTAAGCTAAATGGGAGTGGATTGTGGGTTTTGAAGAAGATCAGGTGAGTTTAGGGTGATTTGGGAGGGAAATGCATAGTTTTGTTTTTTTTTTCTTCTGATCCAGTTCTTTTTTGGGGTGTTTTTGACGTGTTTTGGGGTTTCCGTTGCGTTTTGTTGAGTTCCTAATGGGTTTTATGGTGGGTGGGAGTGGATTTTGGGATTTGGAGAAGATCAGGTAGGTTTAAGGGTTTTCTTGGGGTTAAATCACGTATTTTCTTCTAATCCGGTTTGCTTTTGGGGTGTTTTTGAGGTGTTTTGGGGTTTCTGTTGCGTTTTGTTGAGTTCCTAATGGGTTTTATGGTGGTTGGGAGTGGACTTTGGGATTTGGAGAAGATCAGGTAGGTTTAGGGTGGTTTTGGGATTGGATCCATGCTTTTTTGGGGATTTTCTTCCAGTTTTGGGGGTTATCCCGTTCTTTTTTGGGGTGTTTTTGACATGTTTTGATGTCTCTGTTGGGTTTTGTTGGGTTTTCTGTTGGCATCTTGGTGGAAAAGGGTAAATTGTGGGTTTTGGAGAACTTCAGGTAGGTTTAGGGGGACTTTTGGGGTGGATTCATGGTATTTGGGGTTTTCTTCTGTTTTTTGGGGTGATCCTGTTCTTTTTTGGGGTATTTTTGACATGTTTTGGGGTTGTCCGTTGGGTTTTGTTGGGTTCTCGTTGGTCATCATTGTGAAAAAGGGTAAATTGTGGGTTTTGGAGAACTTCAGGTAGGTTTAGGGGGACTTTTGGGGTGGATTCATGGTATTTGGGGTTTTCTTCTGTTTTTTGGGGTGATCCTGTTCTTTTTTGGGGTGTTTTTGACGTGTTTTGGGGTTGTCCGTTGGGTTTTGTTGGGTTCTCGTTGGTCATCATTGTGAAAAAGGGTAAATTGTGGGTTTTGGAGAACATCAGGTAGGCTTAGGGGGACTTTTGGGGTGGATCTATGGCATTTGGGTTTTTCTTCTGTTTTTGGGGGAGATCCTGTTCTTTTTTGTTTTTTTTTTTGTTTTTTTTTTTGACATGTTTTTTGTCTCCATTGGGTTTCGTTGGGTTTTCCATGGTCATCATGGTGGAAAAGGGTAAATTTGTGGGTTTTGGAGAACATCAGGTAGGTTTAGGCTGGTTTTGGGATTGGATCTGTGCTTTTTGGGGATTTTCTTCCAGTTTATGGGTGATCCCTTTCTTTTTTGGGGTGTTTTTGACGTGTTTTGGTGTCTCCTTTTGGGTTTTCGTTTGGTTCATGTTGGTCATCATGGTGAAAATTGTAAATTTTTTGGGGGGGAATTTTCTTCCAGTTTTGGGGGTGATCCCGTTCTTTTTTGGGGTGTTTTTGACATGTTTTGGGGTCTCTGTTGGGTTTTGTTGGGTTCTTGTTTTTCATCATGTTGGAAAAGTTTAACTTGCGTGTTTTGGAGAACATCAGGTAGGTTTAGTGTCGTTTTGGGGTGGATCTATTTTTTTGGGGTTTTCTTTCGTTTTGGGGGGTTATCCCATTCTTTTTTGGGGTGTTTTTGACGTGTTTTGGGGTTTCCGTTGTGTTTTGTTGATTTCCTAATGTGTTTTAAGTTTGTTGGGAGTGGACTTTGGGATTTGGAGAACATCAGGTAGGTTTAGTGTGGTTTTGGGGTGGATCTATGTTTTTTTGGGGTTTTCTTTCTTTTTTAGGGGTTATCCTGTTCTTGTTTGGGGTGTTTTCGACTTGTTTTGGGGTCTCCGTTGGGTTTTAGTTGGATTCTCGTTGGTCCTTAAGGGAAATGGGAGTGGATTGTGGGTTTTGAAGAAGATCAGGTGAGTTTAGGGTGGTTTTGCGGGGAAATTCATAGTTTTTGGTGTTTTTTCTTCTGATTCAGTTCTTTTTTGGGGTGTTTTTGACGTGTTTTGGGGTTTCCGTTGGGTTTTGTTGAGTTCCTAATGGGTTTTATGGTGGTTGGGAGTGGACATTTGGATTTGGAGAACATCAGGTACGTTTAGAGTGGTTTTGGGATTGGATCCGTGCTTTTTGGGGTTTTCTTTGGTTTTGGGGGTGATCCTGTTCTTGTTTGGGGTGTTTTTGACGTGTTTTGGGTTCTCCGTTGGGTTTCGTTGTGTTTTCCGTGGTCATCATGGTGGAAAAGTGTAAATTGTGGGTTTTGGAGAACATCAGGTAGGTTTATGAGGACTTTTGGGGCAGATTCATGGTTTTTAGGGTTTTCTTCTGTTTTTTCTAGTGATCCAGTTGGTTTTCGGCGTGTTTTTGACGTGTTTTGTGGTCTCCGTTGGGTTTCGTTGGGTTTTCCGTGGTCATCATGGTGGAAAAGTGTAAATTGTGGGTTTTGGAGAACATCAGGTAGATTTAGGGTGTTTTGGGGGTGGATCTATGGTTTTGGGGGATTTTCTTCCAGTTTTGGGGTGATCGAATTCATTTTTGGGGTGTTTCTGACATGTTTTGGGTTCTTCGTTGGGTTTCGTTGGGTTTTCTGTTGGCATCTTGGTGGAAAAGGGTAAATAATGGGTTTTGGAGAACTTCAGGTAGGTTTAGGGGGACTTTTGGGGTGGATTCATGGTATTTGGGGTTTTCTTCTGTTTTTTGGGGTGATCCTGTTCTTTTTTGGGGTATTTTTGACATGTTTTGGGGTTGTCCGTTGGGTTTTGTTGGGTTCTCGTTGGTCATCATTGTGAAAAAGGGTAAATTGTGGGTTTTGGAGAACATCAGGTAGGCTTAGGGGGACTTTTGGGGTGGATCTATGGCATTTGGGTTTTTCTTCCGTTTTTGGGGGAGATCCTGTTCTTTTTTTTTTTTTTTTTTTTTTTTTTTGACATGTTTTTTGTCTCCATTGGGTTTCGTTGGGTTTTCCATGGTCATCATGGTGGAAAAGGGTAAATTTGTGGGTTTTGGAGAACATCAGGTAGGTTTAGGCTGGTTTTGGGATTGGATCTGTGCTTTTTGGGGATTTTCTTCCAGTTTATGGGTGATCCCTTTCTTTTTTGGGGTGTTTTTGACGTGTTTTGGTGTCTCCTTTTGGGTTTTCGTTTGGTTCATGTTGGTCATCATGGTGAAAATTGTAAATTTTTTGGGGGGGAATTTTCTTCCAGTTTTGGGGGTGATCCCGTTCTTTTTTGGGGTGTTTTTGACATGTTTTGGGGTCTCTGTTGGGTTTTGTTGGGTTCTTGTTTTTCATCATGTTGGAAAAGTTTAACTTGCGTGTTTTGGAGAACATCAGGTAGGTTTAGTGTCGTTTTGGGGTGGATCTATTTTTTTGGGGTTTTCTTTCGTTTTGGGGGGTTATCCCATTCTTTTTTGGGGTGTTTTTGACATGTTTTGAGGTCTCCGTTTGTTTTTTTTTGGGTTTCCATTGGGTTTTCTGGTGGTTGGGAGTGGATTGTACATTTAGGAGAACATCAGGTAGGTTTAAGGGTTTTTTGTGTTGTTTAATCACATTTTTTCTTCTGATTCGGTTCGCTTTTGGGGTGTTTTTGACGTGTTTTGTGGTTTCCGTTGCGTTTTGTCGAGTTTTGACAAATTTACAAATCCTTGAAGTCCCTTTTGATTGCTCACAGGCTATGCGTTGCCACTCCTTCTCCTCCCAGATATAGGACGAGCAATCGGTAATAGTCTGACGGTTGAACCAAGCTGGGAAGCCTCCATGTGATGTCCTAACCCAGGCCCTAGGAAGGCAGCAGATTTCCCTTAGAGGAGGGTCCCTTCTACATATTGGACCCTCTGTTCCGCTGATTGATAAATCACCCACAACTAAAACTCACCTTTTCTTCCTGCTGCCTGTGGTCACTATACGGGGGGGTTGGCTTTTCCAACCCTGCCAATATCTCTGGTGGAGAGGGATTATAGCCTTTTCCATCCATCGATTGCCTTTCGGCCTCCAGGGCCTTATACCTGTTGCGCAGGTCTACCTGATAGTGTGATATGGTTGAGATTTTGATAAAATTGCAAACACAAACATTAAAGTGATTACTGGTATCTACCACAGCATTATCTACGACTATAGAATCACAATGACTTCTCATGCAAACACAACCTTTCCCAATATATACAAGTACAGTATCAAGGGTTTCATTAGGATGTATCTCAACGTGGCAAATATTTTGCTCAGTGTCAAGACAAATGTCTTGGGATTCCAGCGTGTTACTTTCACAGATGGAACTTTTTTGTTCATGCACAATGCATGCATTTACATCAATTGTTTGCCACTTTCCTCCCTTTTGATGGGCCCATACTTTATGCCCTTTAGTATAAAGTATAGTTCCATTATGATTGAGTCCTAATGCAATGATTGGCTATA
>NW_028137208.1:0-137500 GCF_965140915.1 Aythya marila | reverse complement strand
AAACCCTAACCCTAATACTCTCACCCTAACCCTTACTCTAACCCTAACCACAACCCCAACCCCTAACCCCTAACCCTTACCCTAACCCTCTAAACCTACCCCTAACCTATCCCTAACCATAACCCTCTAAGCCGAACCCTAAACCACTAACCCTAACAATAACCCCCAACCCCAACCCTCACCCAAAACCCTAACTCTAGCCCCAGCCCTAGCCCCTAACCCTAGTTCCCGAGAACTACATCTCCCGGTATGCTCTGGGCATTCAACATGGCCTCCCGGAAGTCCCGAATCCGAAAACTACATTTCCCGGCATACTCTGGGTACGCAACATGGCCTCCCGGAAGTCCGGAGTCCCGAGAACTACATCTCCCGGCATGCTCTGGGCACACAACATGGCCTCCCAGTGCCGGAAAACTACACCTACCAGCGTTCCCCGCACAGCCAGCATGGCCAATCACAGGCCGAGTGCTCGAGAACTGCATTTACCAGCACTCACTGGAACCCTCACCGCCCTTACAAAAAAAGCCTCAAGCCCTAACATCCAAAAAACCTCGAAACCCCTACAGACCTAACCCAAACTATTTACCACACTAAACCCCTGAAGACCTGTGCCTAAAACCCCCAACCCAAAATCTTAGGATGCTCAAAACCCAAACCCAACCCAAAACGTTAGGAATGCTCAAAGCCCTAGCCCAAAAACTTAGGGCGCTCCAAACCCTAACCCCAAAACATTAAGACGCAAAAAACCCTAACCCAAAAACTTAGGGTAATACACCATAAATGTTTGCTCATTGTCTTTTGTATTATAAAAACAAGGAGTTCTGTTTGAGGAGCGGGAGTTGCGAAAGCTCCCTGCTGAAGTAAGGAGCTGCATAATGCTTGCCTAGACATTATGAAAATTCTTTTGCTTAATGTAACAAAAAATAGACCCCCCAACCCATTCTCCTTCTGCATCTCAGTTGCCTCTTTTGTTCAAAGACACTGTTGCAAAGCTCATGTAACCATCTCCTGATAAGTTGCTAAAGTAGTGTATCGACATACATGCCTTCCTGTCTAACGCTGGGCCAACATGACCAAATAATAAAAGAAGTTGAACCACAACGCCGAGGAAGACTACGGCCTTCATCTTCACGACCACCAGAGGGACAGAGACGACCCCCTAGCAACAGTGCGCGCAGTCGCAGAATATACCAGGATGTGCTGCGTAATCCCGGAATTAGCAAAATATAAATAAAAAGGGACGCTGGCGGGGGTGAGGTGCGTGCCGTTGGCAGAGCTGAGACTCCCCGGCCGCCCAGTGCTGTTTTGCTTGATGTTTGCTCACTCAATAAATTTCTTTCTATGATTAATACAATGCTCTATGAAAATTAATTAAGGGGGCAACTTATAACACTTTGGACGCTCAAAACCCTATCCCGAAAACACTAGGACACTCCAAACTCTATCCAGAAAACTTAGGACTCTCCAAACCCTATTCCAAAAACTTAGGACGCTCAAAACCCTATCCTGGAAACATTGAGATGCTCAAAACCCTTTCCCGAAAACTTAGGATGCTCCAAACCCTATCCTGGAAACATTAAGATGCTCAAAACCCTAACCCAATTACTTAGGATGCTTGAAAGCCTATCCCAAAAAATTAGGGCACACAAAAGCCTAACCCCAAAAATTAAGATGCTCAAAATCCAAACCCCCAAAATTAGGATACTCAAAACCCTGGACCTGGAGAACCTAACCTGAAAAAACAAAACAAAACAAAACAAAAAAAAGATCTTAAAACCCTAACCGTAAATAACTGACCAAAAATAAAACCTTAAGACTCTAACCCTAAAAAACATATCAACACTACAACCCAAAAAACTCTAATACCCTAACATGCTAACCCTGAAACCCTTAAAACCCTAACCCCCAAATCCTTAAAACCCTAACCGTTAAAACTCCAACCCTAAAAACCTTAAAATCCTAAACATAAACCCTGAAACCCCTTACCCTGAAACCCAACCCTAGTGCCCAATCCCTGAAACCTTAAAACCCTGAATCAATCTGTAGCAAATAGCATAGGCTGAGTCGAGGATCTCAGTACACTAGCATTATTATTCGAGATTACAATGGCGGGTGTCCCACAAGCAGGAGGGTGCCTACTAATTCCATACACAGTTTATACACTTTTTTTTTCTGCCGAGGACCGGGACCCTCCCGACCCTCCCCTGTTTCCCCTTTAACTGTGCTATTCAAGGTTCATAATCTAGCTGGTGCTTCACAGAAAATACACAGCTGCTGGCCTGTTACAAGTCACATTTCTTTTGAGGTTTTTACTCTTTGAGGTGGTAATGTTTCTTACGCTGTGATTTCCACCTAATTGCTGTAAGGATTCTGGTTGTCTGCGTTTTACAAGCTTGTCTGTTATAATAAATAAAAGTCCCAAATAGGATTACAATCAAAGTTTACAATTCACTGAATGAATAGAGGTAAGCAAACAGTGCTGGGTACGCCGGGAGTCTCTGCTCCACCAAGACGCGCACCAGTTATACACCAGTTACCTCCCTTAAGGGATATAGAGAAGCCCTCTCAGATACTTCCGTCCTGCTTCTCCTGCATGCGGCCGGAGGTCGGTCTAATTCTGGTGCTGTTGGTGGTGGAAGCTGGGGCAACGGTGGTACTGGTGGCGATACCACAGCCACCGGAGGGGGAGCCGCCAGGGGTGGATTGTTAGGATATGGAGGTGGTAGCTTATCCAACAGCTCACGTTTATCTTCTTTTTCTTTTTCATGTTCTTCTTGTTCTTCAAATTTCTTACCTGCTTTTAGTGTAAATATTGAGGCTGGAAAAGGACGTGAAGTCCTCTTGATCCATAATCCTGCATAATCACTTTCTTCCTGGCTAAAAGGTTCCTTTGAATTAACATGGATATTTAAGGCCTGGCAAATCCAGTCTTCGAAGGTTCCAAAAACAGGCCAAAAGACATGTAGTCTTAAAGGCTCCTTTGGCCATTCTGTCACATAATACTGGACCATTTTTAATTTACTTTTTCCTTTTCTGGGGTCCCTATCATTCCAATTTCGAATCGTTATTCCTAATGGACTTTCTGGTGGTATGACTGGTAATTTGCTCCCTTTCTTCTGGTCTCTGGTCTTTGATTTTGTCTGACCCATCTAGGAATTTT
Source organism: Aythya marila (assembly GCF_965140915.1). Lineage (NCBI taxonomy): Eukaryota > Metazoa > Chordata > Aves > Anseriformes > Anatidae > Aythya > Aythya marila. The sequence continues at coordinate 134,340 of NW_028137208.1, read as the reverse complement.
ACTATGGCAATTCCCATAGCCCTTGGTTACCTTAGTAAGAGTGTCTTGCAGGGGGTCGAGGACCTATCACACACCCACAAATCCTATAGGAATCCCTTCGGTCCTTCACCGGCCAAGTCCCTTGCGGGAGATTGGAACCGCGGTTAGAAGACCTCCACAATCGCTTCGGAACTAAGTTCCATCTCAGTCACACTCTTACACACACAGGCAACCGAACCCCACCCAACCGAACGGTATACGCTTTAAATGCTTACGACTCCGTCATCTTCGTTCGGATCTTCACACACACAATTATGGGCAAAATATAGTGCTGCAGCTGGCAAGGGAGCTGAAAAAAAGAATCAGAAACTTTGCTTACCTTTATTCAGGTTTAAGATGCCATTAGTTCCGACCTGACTCAAACAGCAGCCACCAAATGGTGGGGGTGCCTCTCCTAGATCAAACCAGAAATCAGGAACCAAAGCCCTCCCGGACGAGCGCCCACTTGTAATAAATGACTGGGTCCCAAATAGGATTGCAATTGAAATTTACAATTTATTAAATGAATAGAGGTAAGCAAGCAGCGCTGGGTGCGCCAGGAGTCTCTGCTCCACCAAGACACACACAAGTTACATTAGGCGGCTGGTTTTTATGCTGCTAGGCTAATACATATTCATTACTACTTCTACAAAAGGCAGGGTTATTCTTATTAGTTCCCAGAATCCAAACCCTCCCACTGGTGCAGGCGTTATCAGTCTCCGGTGGTCCCTCTGGGGGCCGCTCGTACTGAAGGCTCGTAGTCTTCCTCCCAGGCTTTTCTCTTGTCCATCTCCTTTGTCCATCTTGGCTGGATGGCAGACACTTGCATAGTGTCCCATGCAACAGTTGTAATAGTTAGCAGTTATTCTGAAACCCCTTTGTTCTCTTATCCTCTATTGACCGGAATTGCTGGACCATTCCTTTGCAAGATTCAAGAACTATATATATTAACCACTCTGGTTTTCTTAGACTTTTCATCATATCATGCGGCCCTAGCATTGTTCCATATTGACACGAATCAGATGAACTCATTTCACACTGTTAAGCTGTCTTATCACTGCAAGCATATCTCAATACCACCTTCCTTCCCTCTACAGGATGTAACTGCGCAAAAACAACATTTTTATTCCCACAACCTTGATCCCCTTACCCTGAAATCCTTATTCCCCTTAAACCTAACAACTCTAACCACAACCCTCACCCTTATTATCAACCCCCTAACGCTAATGACACTGACCTTAATCCAAACCCCAAACTGCCCCTAACCCCAGACAACCAACAACGAAACACACACACACAAAGATGGAAACTACAAAAAAGGCAAAACCCACGATACAGGCCCCAAATCACAAATACGCAACCAAAATGCTACAGAAAAGCCCCAGATGCAGGCCCCAAATGCTACTGCTAGGCCTCAAAAGCTCAAGATGCATCCCAAAGCAAAAATGCAGACCCCAAACGTTACAGAAAAGCCCCCAAACCCAGGCTGCACAAGTCTACAAGCAGGCCCCAAACTGCCAACAGAAGCAGGCACCAACCACACCCAGATGCAGACCCCAACTGCCCACAAGCAGCTCCTACCCCACCACCCCCTCCCAAGAACTGGACTCCACCCAGACACTGGCCCAAGACCCGGGCCCGCCCCCCACCATCCCCCCTACCCTCCCCCCCGACACAGGTGTACAAGCAGCTCACAACCCGCCCCTTCAGAGACCGGTCCCACTCCCCCCCCCCCTCCCCAAGACATGGGATGCGGAGGTGTACAACCAACTCCCAACTCCCTCCCCCTCAAAGGGAGGCCCCAAAGACCCCCAAATGGAGGCTCCTAGAGTGAACAAGCACCTCCCAACTCCCCCAGGCACAGGCCCACCCCCCCCCCCCCCAAACACAGGCCACAGAGGTGTATAAACAGCCCAGACCCCCCTCCAAGACCATGGCCCCTATAGTGTACAAGCAGCTCCCAACCACCCACAGATGCAGGCCCCAACCCTTTTCAAAAGGGAGGCACCTAGAACGCATGAGCAACTCCCAACCCCCCTCAAATAAAGACCCCAAAAGTGTACAAGTAGCTCCCCCCCAGAGACAGGACCCAAAGGTGTACAACCAGTTCCCAACACCCCTGAGACACAGGCCACAACCCCCTCCCCAGACACAGGGACCCAAATTCTACAAGCAGCTCCCAACCCCTGCCAGGCAGGCCCCCTACCCTATACAAGCAGCTCCCAACCCTCCCCCCCCGCCCCGAGGGAGGCCCCCAAGCCCCCCACAAACACAGGCCCCTACAGTGTACAGGCAGCTCCCAGCCACCCCCAGATGCTGGCCCCAAAGTTGTACAAACAGCTCCCAGCCACCCTGCAGAAACAGATTCCTACATTGTACAAGCAGTTCCCAGCCCGCTAGACACAGGCCCTGACCCCCCACACATGCAGGCCCCAAAGGTGTACAAGCAGCTCCCACCCCTCCCCCAGACGCAGGTCCCAAGCCCCCCCCCCCAAACACAGGCCCCTACAACCAGCACCCAACCCCCTACCCCCGATGCCAGGCCCAAAGGTGTAGAAGCAGCTCCAAACCTCCTCCCTCAACCCAGGCTCCAACAGTGTACAAGCACCTCCCAACCAACCCTCCCCTTCCCCCCCCCCCCCGCCCCCCGACACAGGCTCCAAAGGAATACAAAGAGCTCCCACCCCTCCCCCAGATGCTGGTCTCAACCCCCCCCCGCCCCCAGAAGCAGGCCCCAAAGGTGTAGAGTCAGCTCCCAACCCCCTCCATGCTGGCCCCAAGGGTCTACAAGCAGCTCCCCCCTTGCCCCCAGATATCGGCCCCCAGACACAGACCCCAAAAGCCTAATCACAGGCCCTGAACTCTAGAGGCAGGCTCCAAAACCCAGGACAAAGCCCCAGTGGTTCGAGACAGGGCCCAAATCCCAGACACAGGCCCCAAACGCTAAACATATGCCAAAAAAAGTATTAGTGCTGGTGCCAAATGTTACAGTGTCTGTAAAAAAAAAAAAAGCCCAAAAGCCCGAGATGCTCAAGGCTGAGACGTAACTTGGCTTTTTGAATTACTGGAAAGCAGCTTTCATTCTCAGATAATTGTGTGCAGGCTAGATAGGATGGGGCTTCAGGCACCTCTTCACCTGAGGAAACACACTGCCATCAGGCACCGCTGTGCCAGACAAGCTTGTTCTGCTAGAACACCCTACTCAGATGCACTGTGGCATTCAAGTGAACTGCTTTCATGCAAATATAACGACTGATGTTACAACCCACCTTGCCTGTGGCACCTGATGAACAGAAGAGTAAGCCACCGCAGCGCTTCAAAACCATCCCTGCACGTGCCGCTCCTTGTCGCTCTCTGGCCTTATCTCATATCCTTATCCACTTCTGTGGAGAGCCTGCCACAGCACCTGCAAAGCAAGACGGACACCTTTCATAGTCACCTTGTGCTACTTGGTCGTTCTGCTCCAACCCAGCTCATGACCAGCCCCTCTTCTTACACAGCTCTTCAGAGTGCAGTTTGCTCCTTTGAGCCTGTGCGAGACACCTGTGAAAGAAAAAGAAACGCATAGGCCGATGCAGCATCCAAAGACACAGCACAACTAGGTAAGTTACTCTCATCTGCTCCCTTACCTCTGCCGCTTACCAGCCCCCGAGGCAGATGCTTCAATCTACCCTCTTCAAACAGCTACAACACCTCTAAAAGACAAAGAGGGGATGCTTAGAGGAACAGTGAGACCTACAACACAACTGCTACATCTGTTCCTCACTCACCTTGCCAGAGGCAGCTCTGCGTGTGACGTCCCAGGTTGTACACTGCGTTACCTAACCCTTACCGTAACCCTTACCCTAACCCTTCTCACCCTTACCATTACCCAAATCCTTACCTTTACTTTTTCCTTACCCTTACTCTTTAACCATAACCTTACCCTTACCCTATACCTTACTCCAACCCTTCCCCTTACCTTCCCCTTCCCCTTCCCCTTAACCTAACCCTAAACCTTAAAGCTTACCGTAAAGCTTACCCTTTCTGCTACACTTACCCTTAGCCTAAATCTAAACCTTACACTTACCCGTAGCCTAACCCTCACCCTTACCATTACCCATACCCTTATTCTTACTCTTACCCTAACCCTTACCTTTACACTTACGGTTACCATTAACCTTACCCTTACCCTAACACTTATCCTTAACCTAACCCTTACCCTAAACCTTACACTTACTCTTAACATTAACCTTACCCTTAACCTTTAGCTAATACTTAATCTTACGTTTTTCTCACCCTAACCCTATAATTAACCATAACCATTACCCTAACACTTAACCTTACCCTTACAATAAGCCACACAACAACACTTAAATGTACACTTACGCTTAAACTTGCCCTAGCAATTACTCGTACAATTAAAATATTAATTAATTAAATTAAAAAATTTTAATTTAAAATAAATTGAATTAAAAAATTTAAATACCCTTATACCTTATCCTTAACCCTCACCCTTATCATTACCAATACCCTTACTCTTACACTTATTCTTATACATACAACTTACCCTTTTCCTAACAACCCTAACCTAACTCTAACCCTAAACCTTACCTGAACCCTTTCCAGTACCATTACATTAACCCTTACCCTTAACCTAAACCTTACACTTGCTCTTAACCTTAACCTAATACTTACCTTTACGTTTTCCTCACACTAACCCTAAAATTAACCCTAACCATTACCCTAACAGTTACCCCTAACCTAACCCTTACTCTAACACTTACAGTGACCCGTACACTTAAACATACCCTTACACTTACTCTTACCCTAACCCTTACCTTATCATAACCCATACTCTAACACATACTTCCACCCGTACCCTTACGCTTTCCGTTACCCTAACTCTTACTCTTACCCTTACCCTTACCCTTACCCTTACTCTTACCCTATCCCTTACCCAATCCCTTACCCTATCCCTTACCCTTAACCTAACCCTAAACCTTACCCTTATCCTAACACTTACCCTTACCGTAAACCTTACCCTTTCTGCTACACTTTCCCTTAGCCTAAATCTAAACCTTACACTTAACCTTAGCCTAACCCTCACCCTTACCATTACCCATACCCTTATTCTTACTCTTACCCTAACCCTTACCTTTACACTTACGGTTACCATTAACCTTACCCTTACCCTAACACTTATCCTTAACCTAACCCTTACCCTAAACCTTACCCCAACCCTTACCCTGACCCTTACATTAACCCTAACCCTTACCCTAAACCTTACACTTACTCTTAACCTTAACCTTAGCTGTAACCTAATACTTACCCTTACGTTTCCCTCACCCTAACCCTAAAATTAACCCTAACCATTACCCTAACACTTAACCTTACCCTAACCCTAAAATTACTCGTACAATTACCCTTACGCTTACCCTTACCCTTAACCTAAGACTAAACCATACAGTAAACCTTACCCTTTCTGCTACACTTACCCTTAGCCTAAATCTAAACCTTACTCTTACCCTTAGCCTAATCTTTACCCTTAACCTAACCCTAACCCTAAACCTTATCCCAGCCCTTACCCTGACCCTTACATTAACCCTAACCCTTACCCTATAACTTACACTTACTCTTAACCGTAACCTTACCCTTAACCATTACCCTAACACTTACCCTTACGTTTCCCTCAACCTAACCCGAAAATTAACCCTAACCATTACCCTAACACTTACCCTTACCCTAACCCTAACCGTAACTCTAACCCTTACTGTAACCCTTACCCTGACCCGTACCCTTACACTTACCCTTACCCTAAGCCTTTCCCTTACCATGACCCATACCCTAACACGTACTTGTAGCCTTAACCTTACCGTTCCCCTTACCCTTACCTTTACTGTCTCTGTTAGCCTTACACTTACACTTAACATAAACCTTAACCTTAACCTAACCCTTATCATAAGCCATACAACAACACTTACATGTAAATTTACGCTTGACTTACCCTAGCAATTACTCGTACAATTACCCTTAACCTTACTATTAAGCTAACCCTAAACCTTACCCTTATGATAACACTTACCCTTATCCTAAACCTTACCCTTTCTGCTGCACTTACTGTTTGCCTAATTCTAAATCTTACCCTAACCCTCACCCTTACCTAAATCTAACCATTACCCTAAGCCTCACCCTTACCCTTACCATTATACTTACTTTTACCCTTAACCTAAACCTTACCCCAACCGTTACCCTGACCCTTACATTAACCCTAACCCTTATGCTAACCCTAACCCTAACCCTAACCCTGACCCTGACCCTGACCCTGACCCTAACCCTAACCCTAACCCTAACCCTAACCCTTACTCTAAACCTAACCCTTAACCTAAACCTTACACTTAATCTTATCTTTAACCTTACCCTTAAACTAATACATACCATTACGTTTCCCTCATCATAACCCTAAAATTAACCGTAACCATTACCCTAACACTTATACTTACCTAACCCTAAACCTTACTCTAACTTTTACCCTGAGCCAGAACCTTAGACTTGCCCTTCCCCTTCCCCTTACTAATACCGTTACCATAACCCTTACCCATACACTTACAGTTACCATTAACCTTACCCTTACCCTAACACTTACCCTTACCCTATCCCTTACACTTATCTTATCCATACAAATTACGCTTTCCCTAACACTTAACCTTAACCTAACCCTAACCCTAAACCTTACCTGAACCCTTACTCTGACCCTTACATTAACCCTTACCCTAAAACTTACACTTAACCTTAACCTTACCCTTAACCTTAACCTAATACTTACCCTTACTTTTCCCTCACCCTAACCCTAAAATTAACCCTAACCATTACCCCAACACTTACCCTTACCCTAACCCTTACCCTTACCATAACCCATACTCTAACACATACTTCTACCCGTACCCGTACCCTTACGGTAACTCTTACCCTTACCGTAACCCTTACCCTTACCGTTACCGTTACCGTGGCCCTTACCCTTACCCTTACCCTTACCCTTACCCTTACCCTTACCCTTACCCTAACCCTAAACCTTACCCTTACCGTAAACCTTACCCTTTCTGCTACACTTACCCTTAGCGTAAATCTAAACCTTACACTTACCCTTAGCCTTACCCTCACCCTTACCCTTACCCATACCCTTATTCTTACCCTTTCCCTAACCCTTACCTTTACACTTACGGTTACCATTAACCTTACCCTTACCCTAACACTTATCCTTAACCTAACCCTTACCCCAACCCTTACCCTGACCCTTACATTAACCCTAACCCTTACCCTAAACCTTACACTTACTCTTAACCTTAACCTTACCCTTAACATTAACCTAATACTTACGCATACGTTTTCCTGACTTTAACCCTAAAACTAACCCTAACCATTACCCTAACACTTAACCTTACCCTAACCCTAACCCTAACCCTTACTCTAACCCTTACCCTGACCTGTACCCTTACACTTACCCTTACCCTTATACTCACCCTAATTCTTACCCATACCATAACCCATACCCTAACACATATTTGTACCCTTAACCTTACCGTTACCCTTAACCTTACCCTTACCCTTACTCTATCCCTTACCCTTACGCTTACCCTTAATATAAACCTTACCCTTGACCTTACCCTTACCATAAGCCATACAACAACACTTACATGTACACTTACATGTACACTTATGCTTACATTTACCCTAGGAATTCCTCGTACAATTACCCTTACACTTACCCTTAACCGAAGCCGAAACCTTAAACCTTACAGTAAACCTTACTCTTTCTGCTACACTTACCCTTAGCCTAACCCTCACCCTTACCCTTCCCCATACTCTTATTCTTACCCTTACCCTAACCCTTACCTTTACACTTACGGTTACCATTAACCTTACCCTTACCCTAACGCTTATCCTTAACCTAACCCTTACCCTAAACCTTACCCCAACCCTTACCCTGACCCTTACATTAACCCTAACCCTTACCCTAAATCTTACACTTACTCTTAACCTTAACCTTAGCTGTAATCTAATACTTACCCTTACGTTTCCCTCACCCTAACCCTAAAATTAACCCTAACCATTACCCTAACACTTACCCTTACCCTAACCCTTACTGTAACCCTTACAATGAACCATACGCTTACACATACCCTTACCCTTACTCTTAGTCTACCCTTACCCTTACCATAGCCCATACTCTAACACATACTTCTACCCTTAACCTTACTGTTACACTTACCCTTACTCTATTTGTTACTCTTACGCTTATCCTTAACATAAAACTTACTCTTAACCTTACCCTTACCATAAGCCATAGAATAACACTTACATGTTCACTTACGTTTCCACTTAACCTGGCAACTACTCGTACAATTAACCTTACCCTTACCCTTACCAAACCATTACCCTTACCCTTAACCTAATCCTCAACCTTACACTTATCCTAGCACTTACCCTTACCGTAATCCTTACCCTTTCTGCTACACTTACTCTTTGCCTAATTCTAAACCTTACCCTACACTCACCCTTACCCTTATCATAATGCTTACATTAACCCTTAACCTAAACCTTACCCCAACCCTTACCCTGACCCTTACATTAACGCTAACCCTTACCCTAAACCTTACACTTACTCTTAACCTTAACTTTACTCTTAACATTAACCTAATACTTACGCATATGTTTTCCTGACTTTAACCCTTAAATTTACCCTAACCATTACCCTAACACTTAACCTTAACCTAACCCTAAAATTACTCGTACAATTACCCTTACCCTTAACCTAAGCCTAAACCTTACAGTAAACCTTACCCTTTCTGCTACACTTACCCTTAGCCTAAATCTAAACCTTACACTTACCCCTACTGTAACCCTCACCCTTATCATTACCAATACCCTTACTCTTACCCTTACCCTAACCCTTCTCCTTACACTTACTGTTACCTTTAACATTACCCTTACCCTAACACTTACACTTATCCCTATCCATGCCCTTACCCTTACCCTAATCTTTACCCTTAACCTAACCCTAACCCTAAACCTTATCCCAGCCTTTACCCTGACCCTTACATTAACCCTAACCCTTACCCTAAAGCTTACACTTACTCTTAACCTTAACCTTACCCTTAACCATTACCCTAACACTTACCCTTACGTTTCCCTCACCCTAAGTCCTAAAATTAACCCTAACCATTACCCTTACACTTACCCTTACCCTAAGCCTTTCCCTTACCATGACCCATACCCTAACACGTACTTGTAGCCTTAACCTTACCGTTCCCCTTACCCTTACCTTTACTGTCTCTGTTAGCCTTAAACTTACACTTAACATAAACCTTAACCTTAACCTAACCCTTATCATAAGGCATACAACAACTCTTACATGTACACTTACGCTTGCACTTACCCTAGCAATTACTCGTACAATTACCCTTAACCTTACTATTAAGCTAACCCTAAACTTAAGCTAACCCCTTATCCTAACCTTACCCTTATCCTAAACCTTACCCTTTCTGCTACACTTACCCTTTGCCTAATTCTAAACCTTACCCTAACCCTCACCCTTGCTTAAATCTAACCATTACGCTAGCCCTCACCCTTACCCTTACCATTATACTTACTTTTACCCTTAACCTAAACCTTACCCCAACCCTTACCCTGACCCTTACATTAACCCTAAACCTTACCCTAACCCTAACCCTAACCCTTAATCTAACCCTAACCCTTAACCTAAACCTTACACTTAATCTTAACTTTAACCTTACACTTAATCTTAACTTTAACCTTACCCTTAAACTAATACATACCCTTACGTTTCCCTCATCATAACCCTAAAATTAACCGTAACCATTACCCTAACACTTATCCTTACCGAACCCTAACCCTAACCCTTACTCTAACTTTTACCCTGACCCGGACCCTTAGACTTCCCCTTCCCCTTCCCCTTCCCCTTACTCTTACCCTTACCCTAACACTTACGGTTACCATTAATCTTACCCGTACCCTAACACTTACCCTTACCCTATCCCTTACACTTATCCTTATCCATACAACTTACGCCTACCATAACACTTAACCTTAACCTAACCCTAACCCTAAACCTTACCTGAACCCTTACCCTGACCCTTACATTAACCCTTACCCTAAAACTTACACTTAACCTTAAATTTACCCTTAACCTTAACCTAATATTTACCCTTACGTTTCCCGCACCCTAACCCTAAAATTAACTCTAACCATTACCCCAACACTTACCCTAACCCTTACCCTTACCATAACCCATACTCTAACACATACCTCTACCCGTACCCGTACCCTTACGGTAACCCTTACCCTTACCGTAACACTTACCCTTACTGTTACCGTTACCATTGCCCTTACCCTTACCCTTACCCTTACCCTTACTCTTACCCTTACCCTATACCTTACCCTTAACCTAACCTTAAAGCTTACCCTTATCCTAACACTTACCCTTACCGTAAACCTTACCCTTTCTGCTACATTTACCCTTAGCGTAAATCTAAACCTTACACTTACCCTTAGCCTAACCCTCACCCTTACCATTACCCATACCCTTATTCTTACCCTTTCCCGAACCCTTACCTTTACACTTACGGTTACCATTAACCTTACCCTTACCCTAACACTTATCCTTAACCTAACCCTTACCCTAAACCTTACCCCAACCCTTACCCTGACCCTTACATTAACCGAAACCCTTACCCTAAACCTTACACTTACTCTTAACCTTAACCTTACCCTTAACATTAACCTAATACTTACGCATACGTTTTCCTGACTTTAACCCTAAAACTAACCCTAACCATTACCCTAACACTTAACCTTACCCTAACCCTAACCCTAACCCTTACTCTAACCCTTACCCTGACCTGTACCCTTACACTTACCCTTACCCTTATACTTACCCTAATTCTTACCCATACCATAACCCATACCCTAACACATATTTGTACCCTTAACCTTACCGTTACCCTTAACCTTACCCTTACCCTTACTCTATCCCTTACCCTTACGCTTACCCTTAATATAAACCTTACCCTTGACCTTACCCTTACCATAAGCCATACAACAACACTTACATGTACACTTACGCTTACACTTACCCTAGCAATTACTCGTACAATTACCCTTACTCTTACCCTTACCCTTAACCTAAGCCGAAACCTTAAACCTTACAGTAAACCTTACCCTTTCTGCTACACTTACCCTTAGCCTAAATCTAAACCTTACACTTACCCTTACCTTAACCCTATACTTACCCTTACGTTTCCCTCACCCTAACCCTAAAATTAACCCTAACCATTATTCTAACACTTACCCTTACCCTAACCCTAACCCTTACTCTTACCCTTACCCTGACCCATACCCTTACACTCACCCTTACCCTTACATTACCCTAACTCTTACCCATACCATAACCCATACCCTAACCCATATTTGTACCCTTACCCTTACTCTATCCGTTACCCTTACGCTTACCCTTAACATAAACCTTACCATTAATCTTACTCTTAGGCTAACCCTTACCCTTACCCTTATCCTTATCCATACCCTTAACCTTACACCAACCCTTCCCCTTAAGCTGAACCTAACCCTAAACCTTACCCCAAACCTTTCCCTGAACTTTACCCCTTCCCTGAAGCCTTACCCTTAACCTAAACCTTACACTTAATCTTAACCTTAACCTTACACTTAACCTTATGCTAGTACTTAACCTTACATTTTTCTCACCCTAATCCTAAAATTAACCCTAACCATTACCCTAACACTTAACCGTTACACTTACCCTTATTCTATCCATTACTCTTACGCTTTCCCTTAACATAAACCTTACCCTTACCATAAGCCATACATCAACACTTACATGTACACTTACGCTTACACTTATCCTAGCAATTACTCGTACAATTACCCTTAACCTAACCATAAACATTAAGGATAAGCTTAAGGGTCACCCTTAAGGTTACCGTTATCCTAACACTTACACTTAAGTTGAGGATAAGGGTTAGAGTAAGGGTAAGTGTTAGGGTAATGGTTAGGCTAATTTTAGGTTTAGGGTGAGGGAAACATAAGGGTAAGTATTAGGTTAAGTTTAAGGATAAGGTTAAGAGTTATGGTAAGGGTTAGGTTTAATGTAAGGGTAAGGGTTTGGGAAACGTTTAGGATAAGGGTAAGAGAAGGGATAATGGTAAGGGTAAGGATGATGTTTAGTGTAAGGGTTAGATTTAGTTAAGGGTAAGGGTTAGTGTAAGTTTAAGAGTAAGGGTAAGTGTAAGGGTATGTGTAAAAGTACGGGTCATTGTAAGGGTTTGAGTAAGGGTAAGCTTTGGGGCCAGCATCTGGGGGTGGCTGGGAGCTGCCTGTACACTGTAGGGGCCTGTGTTTGTGGGGGCCTTGAAGGCCTCCCTCGGGGCAGGGGGGGGGGAGGGTTGGGAGCTGCTTGTATAGGGTAGGGGGCCTGCCTGGCAGGGGTTGGGAGCTGCTTGTAGAATTTGGGTCGCTGTGTCTGGGGGGGGGGTTGGGGCCTGTGTCTCAGGGGTGTTGGGAACTGGTTGTACACCTTTGGGTCCTGTCTCTGGGGGGGGAGCTACTTGTACCCTTACCATAAGCCGTACTCTAACACATACTTCTACCAGTACCCTTACCCTTACCGTAACCCTTACCTTTACCCTTACTCTTACCCTTACCAAAGCATTACCCTTACCCTTAACGTAAGCCTAAACCTTAACCTTATCCTTACACTTACACTTACCGTAAACCTTACCCTTTCTGCTACACTTACCCTTAGCCTAAATCTAAACCTTACACTTACCCTAACCCTAACACTTACCCTTACCATTACCCATATACTTACTCTTACCCTAACCCTAAATCTTACTCAAACACTTACCCTGACCCTTACATTAACCCTAAACCGTACCCTAAAACTTACACTTACTCTTAACCTTAACCTTACGCTTAACCTTAACCTACTACTTACCCTTTCTTATCCGTCACCATACACCTAAAATTAACCCTAACCATTACCCTAACACTTACCCTTACCCTAACCCAAACCCTAATCCTAACTCTAAACCTTACCCTGACTTGTACACTTATCCTTATCCTTACACTTACCCTAACACTTACCCTTACACTTATCCTTATACATATAACTTACCCTTACCCTAAAACTTAACCTTAACCTAACTCTAACCCTAAACCTTACCTTAACCCTTACTCTGACCCTTACATTAACCCTTACCCTTACCCTAAAACTTACTCTTAACCTTAACCTTACCCTTAACCTTAACCTAATACTTACCCTTCCGTTTCCCTCACCCTAACCCTAAAATTAACCCTAACCATTACCCTAACACTTACCCTTACCCTAACCCTTACTCTAACCCTTACAATGACCCGTACCCTTACACATACACTTACACTTACTCTTACCCTAAACCTTACCCTTACCATAAGCCATATTCTAACAAATTCTACCCGTACCCTTACCCTTACCGTAATCCTTACCCTTTATGTTACCCTAAACCTTACCCTTACCCTAACACTTACCCTTATCGTAAACCTTACCCTTTCTGCTACATTTACCATTAGCCTAAATCTAAACCTTACACTTACCCTTACCTTAACCCAATACTTACCCTTACGTTTCCCTCACCCTAACCCTAAAATTAACCCTAACCATTATTCTAACACTTACCCTTACCCTAACCCTAACCCTTACTCTAACCCTTACCCTGACCCATACCCTTACACTCACCCTTACCCTTACATTACCCTAACTCTTACCCATACCATAACCCATACCCTAACACATATTTTTACCCTTAACCTTACCGTTACCCTTACCCTTACTCTATCCGTTACCCTTACGCTTACCCTTAACATAAACCTTACCATTAATCTTACCCTTACGCTAACCCTTACCCTTACCCTATCCCTTACACTTATCCTTATCCATACCCTTAACCTTACCCCAACCCTTACCCTTAAGCTGAACCTAACCCTAAACCTTACCCCAAACCTTTCCCTGAACCTTACATTAACCATAACCCTTAACCTAAACCTTACACTTACTCTTAACCTTAACCTTACCCTTAACCTTAAGCTAGTACTTAACCTTACATTTTTCTCACCCTAATCCTAAAATTAACCCTTACCATTACCCTAACACTTAACCGTTACACTTACCCTTATTCTATCCGTTACTCTTACACTTTCCCTTAACATAAGCCTTACCCTTTACCTTACCCTTACCATAAGCCATACATCAACACTTACATGTACACTTACGCTTACACTTATCCTAGTAATTACTCGTACAATTACCCTTAACCTAACCATAAACATTAAGGATAAGCTTAAGGGTCACCCTTAAGGTTAACGTTATCCTAACACTTACACTTAAGTTCATGGTAAGGGTTAGAGTAAGGGTAAGTGTTAGGGTAATGGTTAGGCTAATTTTAGGTTTAGGGTGAGGGAAACGTAAGAGTAAGTATTAGGTTACAGCTAAGGTTAAGGTTAAGAGTAAGTGTAAGGTTTAGTGTAAGGATTAGGGTTAATGTAAGGGTCAAGGTAAGGGTTGGGGTAAAGGTTTAGGTAAAGGGTAAAAATATGTGTATTGTAAGGGTGAGGGGTTAGGGTAATGGTTAGATTTTAGTTAGATTTAGGTAAGGGTGAGGGTTCGGGTAAGGTTTAGAATTAGGCAAAGGGTAAGTGTAGCAGAAAGGGTAAGGTTTAGGATAAGGGTAAGTGTTAGGATAAGGGTAAGGTTTAGGGTTAGCTTAATAGTAAGGTTAAGGGTAATTGTACGAGTAATTGCTAGGGTAAGTGCAAGCGTAAGTGTACATGTAAGTGTTGTTGTATGGCTTATGGTAAGGGTAAGGTCAAGGGTAAGGTTAATGTTAAGGGTAAGCGTAAGGGTAACGGATAGTGTAAGGGTGAGGGTAAGGTTAAGGGTAACGGTAAGGTTAAGGGTACAAATATGTGTTAGGGTATGGGTAAGAATTAGGGTGAGTATAAGGGTAAGGGTAAGTGTAAGGGTACAGGTCAGGGTAAGTGTAAGAGAAAGGGTTAGGGTTAGGGTAAGGTTAAGTGTTAGGGTAATGGTTAGGGTTAGTTTTAGGGTTAAAGTCAGGAAAACGTATGCATAAGTATTAGGTTAATGTTAAGGGTAAGGTTAAGGTTAAGATTAAGTGTAAGGTTTAGGGTAAGGGTTAGGGTTAATGTAAGGGTCAGGGTAAGGGTTGGGGTAAGGGTTGGGGTAAGGGTTAGGTTAAGGATAAGTGTTAGGGTAAGGGTAAGGTTAATGGTAACCGTAAGCGTAAAGGTAAGGGTTCGGGAAAGGGTAAGAATAAGGGTATGGGTAAGGGTAACGGTGAGGGTTAGGCTAAGGGTAAGTGTAAGGTTTAGATTTAGGCTAAGGGTAAGTGTAGCAGAAAGGGTAAGGTTTACGGTAAGGGTAAGTGTTAGGATAAGGGTAAGGTTTAGGGTTAGGGTAAGGGTAAGGGGAAGGGGAAGGGGAAGGGGAAGGGGAAGGGGAAGGGGAAGGGGAAGGGGAAGGGGAAGGGGAAGGGTTACGATAAGTGTAAGGGTTACCGTAAGGGTAAGGGTTACCGTAAGGGTACGGGTACGGGTAGAAGTATGTGTTAGAGTATGGGTTATGGTAAGGGTAAGGGTTAGGGTAAGGGTAAGTGTTGGGGTAATGGTTAGGGTTAATTTTAGGGTTAGGGTGAGGGAAAAGTAAGGGTAAGTATTAGGTTAAGGTTAAGGGTAAGGTTAAGGTTAAGTGTAAGTTTTAGGGTAAGGGTTAATGTAAGGGTCAGGGTAAGGGTTCAGGTAAGGTTTAGAGTTAGGGTTAGGTTAAGGTTAAGTGTTAGGGTAAGGGTAAGGTTAATGGTAACCGTAAGTGTAAGGGTAAGGGTTAGGGTAACGGTATTAGTAAGGGGAAGGGGTAGGGGAAGTCTAAGGTTCTGGCTCAGGGTAAAAGTTAGAGTAAGGGTTAGGGTTCGGTAAGGATAAGTGTTAGGGTAATGGTTACGGTTAATTTTAGGGTTATGATGAGGGAAACGTAAGGGTATGTATTAGTTTAAGGGTAAGGTTAAAGATAAGATTAAGTGTAACGTTTAGGATAAGGCTTAGGGTTAGAGTAAGGGTTTGGGTTAAGGTTAGGGATAGGGTTAGGGTTAGGGTTAATGTAAGGGTCAGGGTAAGGGTTGGGGTAAGGGTTAGGGTTAGGGTTAGGGTAAGGGTTACGATACACCCTTATTCCCATGCTGTGGCAGATGGGTGCATACCCAACAGTTCGTCTTATTAGTTACTTGAGAAATTGTTTGTATTAAGGTCAGGTGTAAGTTCTCATCCCAAGTTGCCCACCCCAAATCCGAGAACCGCACCCCTGCAATCATTAGGATCTGGAAAACCGTAATTTTGTTGGTCCAATTGGAGTGGTGGTCCATATCCTCGCCGGGGCCTTCTTCACCCTTGAATTGTGGATCCAAGCTGCTTGCTTCTTAATCTTAATGGCGGTGTGTGTTGTCAGTAATACTTGGTATGGTCCCATCCACTTTCCTTCCATTTTTCCTGCACGGGTTGTCCTGAAAAAGTCTTTATATATATATAATCCCCGAGCTTAAAGGGGTGGATTGGTTGATCCAACCCTCTAGCCCTGGTCCCTAAAACAAATGTATGTACTTTATTTAATTGTTTCTGAAGTTCAGTTATATAAGCATATAAATATTCTGATCCTAACTGCGTTAGGTCCTCTCCACTAAATAGAAATTGCTATGGCCTTCCATATAAGATTTTGAAGGGACTCAAATTTCCTTTTATTCTAGGTTTAACTCTAATTCCAAGTAATGCTAAAGGGAGGGATTGAGGCCATGACAAATTAGCTTCTTATCCAATTTTAGCTATTTATTGTTTAATTAAATGGTTCATTTTTTCTACCTGTCCACTTGCCTGTGGTCTATAAGGAGTATGCAGTTGCCAATCTATCTTTAGAATCTTACTTATCTGGTCTACCACTTGTGCACAAAAATGTGAAACTCTATCAGAAGACATTGCTACTAGAATCCCAAAGCATGGTATTATTTCATTTAACAAGACTTTAACCACTTCTCTTGCTTTGGTTGTTCGACAGGGAAAGGCTTCAGGCCTTCCTGAAAACGTGTCAGTCAGAACCAGTAAATAATGATACCCCCTTTTTCTAGGGAGTTCTGAAAAATCAATTTGCCACTGTTGCCCCGAGTAATTTCCTTTACCGATTATTCCAAATTTTATTCTATCCTTGGTATTGGGGTTATTGTGTAAGCAAATGCTACATTGTTGAGTTACTTGTTTTATCATATCGTCCCACTAATGTCTGACTCAGGCTCTTATGCAGTGTGCCAGCTCCCCAGTGCGTTTTATTGTGTTCTGTAAGAACTATGGGCCATGTCAAACTAGAGGGTATTACTATGGGGTTATCTTTTAAATATACTCATCCATCTGGTTTCATTTTACCTTTCAAATCTTCAATTAATTTTAAGTCTTCTTTTGTATAATTTGGATATAGTTTGGATTTTACCGTCTGGTATCAAAGACAATGCCTTCACCTCAGTTATTTCAGCTGCCTGCTTAGCCTCTGCCAATCGATTTTCCAATTTCAAAATCGGTGTTCCCCTTTTGGTGTCCCTGACAATGCATGATAGCTACCTTTTCTGGTTGTTTTACAGCCTCTAACAATTTTAAAATTTCTTCAGCATACTTTGTGTTTTCACTGAGCGGTCAGCAATCCATGTTCTTTCCAAATTGCTCCATGAGCATGTACCACGCCGAATGTATATTTAGAATCTGTCCAAATATTTACCCTTTTTCCCGCTGCCAGTTCCAATGCTCTCGTGAGAGCAACTATCTCCGCCTTTTGAGCTGATGTTCCAGGGGGTAAAGGCTTAGACTCGATTACCTGCTGAGTAGTTGTTATAGCATATCCAGCTTTACGTTGTCTTTGCGTAACAAAACTGCTCCCATCCGTGAACCAAGTTTCTTCCGCGTCTTCCATGGGCTCCTCCTTAAGGTCTGGTCGGCTGGAATACACAGTCTCTAGAGTTTCTAAACAATCGTGAATCACAGCTTGTGCCGGAGCATCACTAAGAAAAGAGGCTAGATTCACAATATGAATTATCACAATTGCCACGTCGTCCTGTTCTACCAATATTGCTTGATATTTCAAAATCATCAATTCTTGTTTAAGTTGTTTAAAGACTTTTTGTGCTTCTCCAGTCCAGACTAACTTTGACTGGTTAATCTTTATCAATTCACATAGAGGCTTTACCAATAGTCCATAATTATAAATCCAAAGGCGACACCAACCTGTCATTCCTAAAAAGGTTTGTAGCTCCTTTACCATTTGAGGTTCTGGAGTCCGGCAAATGACTTCCTTATGTTCAGTTCCTAGTTCTCGTTGTCCTTCCGGAATGTCAAATCCCAGATAGGTCACACTTTGTTGAGCCAGCTGGACTTTCTGTCAAGAGACTTGATATCCATTTAAACCCAGAAAATTAAGACGACTTATAGTCCATTGAATACAACTCCCTTTAGTCTCGGTAGCTATTAAGAGATCATCTACATATTGTAACAAAGCACCTTCAGTGTCCGGAGGTATCCATGTTTCGAGTTCCCTTGCTAATTGGTTTCCAAAAATAGTGGGGCTATTCTTGAATCCTTGAGGTAGTAATGTCCACGTAAGCTGCGTCTTTCTGCCTGAATCGGGATTTTCCCATTCAAAGGCGAATAGGTTTTGGCTTTCTGTGGCTAAGCCTAGGCAGAAGAAGGCATCTTTTAAATCCAGTACGGTAAACCAGACTTGACTATTCTTTAATTTAGTCAGCAAAGTATAAGGGTTTGCCACTACTGGATGTATATCCTCAGTGATTTTATTTATGGCCCTCAAATCCTGAACTAGCCTATAGCTTTTTCATCTGCCTTTTTAATTGGCAATATGGGTGCATTGTATTCTGATTCGCATTCAATCAATAATCCATACTGTAAAAACTGATCAATTATCTCTTTAATTCCTTTCCTATCTTCTATCCTCGAAGGATATTACTTAACCTTAACGGGTTTCTCTCCTGGCTTTAATTTAATAATTATTAAGGTCACATTTTTAGCTCTTCCAGGGACTTCGGTAGCCCAAACTCCTGGACATACTTGATCTGTGATCTCTAAAGGTATTTCACTTTTAGGGTCAGTTTGTATTAGTGCCAAGCTTAACACATTTATTAGTTGTTCTTCTCCTGTTCTTAATTCCATTTTCCCTTTTTCAAAGACAATTTCTGCTCCTACTTGCTCTAATAAATCTCTACCTAAGAGTGCCCATGAGGAGCTAGGCATAGATAAAAATCTGTGTATGCCCCATTGTTTCCCTAACTTGTACTTCAAAGGTTCCCAAAAATAAGCCTTTTCGGTTACACCTTGTCCTGGTTTCAGTTAGAACAGAGTTAATTTTCTTCCTAGTAGCTGGGAGAATGCTATGTTTTGGCTTAGGATGAGAAGAGTGCTGATAACACCCCGATGTTTCAATTGTTGCAGAGCAATGCTTATACCAAGCCAAGGACATCTCAGCTTCTTGCTCTGTCCTGCCAACAGGCAGGCTGGGGGTGCAGTAAGAGCTGGGAGGGGACAGACCCAGGACAGGTGACCCAAACTAGCCAAAGGGGTATTCCATAGCATCTGACGTCAGGCTAAACAATACATAGGGGTGGCTAGCCAGGGGGAGGGGGCCGGACTGCTCAGGGTTAGGCTGGGCATCGGTCAGCGGGTGGTGAGCAATTGCATTGTGCATCACTTGTTTGTACACATTATTAGTAGTGGTACTATTATCATCATTGTATTATTATTATTATTATTATTATTTTGTCTTATTAAACTGTCTTTATCTCAACTCACAGGCTTCACTTTCCATTTCTCTCCCCCGTCCCAGAGAGGGAGGGGGAGGGGGAGCGAACAGCTGCGTGGTGTTTAGCTGCCGGCCGGGTTAAACCACGACACACCTTTTACCCTAAACATAATAATTCTGTGAAGGCATTAATGCTTGATTTAGAACTGAATACGTTGCCCCATAGCAATAAGAAATTTCACTTCCATTCCTCCCCTAGCTTCATTATAACCAGTGGAGGATCCGCTAGGGTAGATTCCCCAGGTCCCCGTTATTCCTGTTGAAATCAGGGGTTGATTACCCTAGGAAAAGGCTAGTCAATTTGTCCTCCAAAGCCAGGTCCAAACCGTTTTGTTTTATTTATTTAGTTATTTATTTATTTTCATTACATTTCAGAGTTGGTCCAAAAATTCCATAGGGCTTTCTTTTAGACCTTGTTGGAAGCATATTCTCAATTCCCAATTCATCCAGGTTTTAGTATTTACTTAACTGTTCATAATTTTCAGGATGATTCGGGTCTTAGTGGGGGTCGGTCAGGGGAATGCAATTGTCCACAGTTCCCTGAACGGTCCCATCAGCAATCTGAGCTCGCACATGAACTCAGGTTGTTTTAAGAGTTGACCTCTTTTCTGTTTCTGTGACAACTCTCTCGGACCGATCATGGTCCCTTTGCCCTAAAGGGCTAACACCCATGATTTTAAGATCTCTGCCTCGGGCAGAGGCAGAACTATTAACATTCCTACATCCTCTTTCCCTGCTCATTCAACTTCAAACACCTTTAACACTTTCAACAACCCTTTTAACACTTCCTTTATCTTTCTCCAGCCTGTACTTCTCTAATGCCAACATCAAAGGTTCAGTCAGGGGCCAACTTAATTCCCTACCTTTTCCCACCAAGATGCTGAAACATCAGTATACAACATTTCATCCTGTTCTGCTTCTCAAAAAACAACATTAACTGTAGCAAAATATTATAGTTTAAAGTTCCATTTAGGGGCCACTTTTCTCCACATTCCAGCTTATAAAGCGGCCACCACTGATTACGATATTTTATCAATGTTTTCCTGTTCACACTTCCACCGGCAGATCCTCCAATATCCTTCCAGTGACTTAAAACACATCCTAACACACTTTTCTTTAAAATTTCACTGCTTGTTTGCCCCCCCAGTTTCCAGTTTACACTTTCAGAATACACATGTTACTTACAAAAGCGTATCACAAAACGTATCACTCACAAAAATACGGGCACGCAATATCTTTCAGTAGCGATGTCACAAAACTACTATTACCAGCAATATTGCCAAAATCACAGTAACAATAGTCAGAGTCAAATTCCACATGCGATAAGTCAGAAAACCGAACTGTGTAACACCGTAACGATATCTTTCTTATAACAATGCCACGAACCTACTATTACCACCAGGAAAATAGCCAAAATCGCAGTAACAAGAACCAGAGTTAAATACCATACTCCATGAGTCAGAAAACCGAAATAGACAACACAATTCCAGATGGACCTTAAAGCGAGCTCCTTCCTTAAGGTCCCCAAACATGTACTTATGGTGCTAACCACAAAGTATATACCAAACACTGCCTCGCAGAAGATCACCTTCTGACTTACAGACAGTTCCAGATGACCGGTCTACCAGAAAAACAAACCAGAATAAAGAATATACTCACTTACAATGATGGGGTCCTTGTCTGCCTCCGCAGTGATCCGGTGAGTCGAGGAGTCCCTCCGGGAAATCCCGGGGGTACCCTAGGGAGTCCTGTTCCCAGCAGGTCCTGCAGTCCGGCAGAGAGGTTGTCCCATCTGGGTCGCCAAATTGATTCAAAGATCGAAGCCGAAATTCCTTTAAGTGGTATATTCTTTATTGCAGCGCTGGATGCACGGGGGATCTCTCCACCTATCGTGCATACCCAAAGCAGAAAGCAGTCTTGAATTTATACAATCAATCTATCAATATTCTACAAGCACCTATACATATGCATTACCTATCCCCGCCTTCCCTCGCTTCTCATGCTAATTAGCCTTTTGGCACCTTGCGCCTGCGTAGAGCCTTCCAAGAATTGTGGGCAGGGGTCTTTGGGATGTGGGCAGGGGTCTTTGGGAGGAAGACCCCGAGTCTTCCTCACAGTGTACTTTTCACCTTTGGTCAGGAATCTGCTGAATTGGCATGTTTCTTAATTGCAAGAGCTGGTTGTTGCCAATTCTCCCGTTTGTTGTATCTTTATAATGAATTCCAATGTCCAGTTTCGAGAGTTATAGTCCTTACATTCGTTTCTCTGTCCGCCTGCCGCTTCCTTATCATGAGTTCCAGTGTCTTGTTTCGAGATATACAGTCCTTGTCTGGGGATTGTCCTTGCCTCCCCAATACCTCCTTAATCAATCCCCCCTTTTCTTTTCCCATGCAAATTCTTTTGCATCAGATACTTTCTTTATTTACAGTAACACAACAAAGCAGGCATCTAAACAACATGCACACAAATATTCCTAACACTACTAATACGATTAGAGCAATGAATACTTGTTTCAACCATTGGAAATTGGGCAACCAGGAGGTTAACTTAGTCCATAGTTCACTAAAACTCCATGAAAGATCATCTTTACTGATCTCATGTAGGATCCTGGTCTGCTTCCATATTTCTTCCAGGTCGGTAGAGATCCTTCCACTCTGATCTACATACATACAACAACTTGTGTTTATTACTGTACAGACTCCCCCTTGAGTGGCCAGTAACAAGTCTAGGGCCATCCGATTTTGTAACACTACCTGTGATAAACTAGATATCTCTTCTTGTTGAGCCTTTATAGCATCCAGAATTTTGTTTTCTAACTTCTCTATAATTGCAGAAATATTAACTATTGCCTTTTCCAATTCACTCACTCCTAACCATGGGATAAACCATCGCACAAAACTATGAAAAGGGGTGTGTCTCTCTACCAATGGATTGTTAATTTTTCATCTGATTCTCCGGATATGATTTCTCAAGTAACCTCGAGGCACTACATCATGTACTGTCATATTGGGGACTACCGCTCCAAGAGTGCAAGTTCCCTTCCAATTCTCAGGCAAGACCTTACGGGCTGTATCATTGCATAGCCAATACCACCCTTTTCCTTCTGGAACCGTCCAGCTGGTTGAATTTGCCCAGCCGCTAGTCGTACTAATATCAGTTGTTCAATTACAAGATGTCTGATTTCCCACATAAGTAGTATCCGTATTTATACAATGCTGTTTTCCTATACCCTTAGGCGGGTTACACCTTTGTACACATACATAATAGGATTCTAACGGCATGAAGCTACTCACTTCTAGTTCCAAAACTGCTTAATATTTTCGACCCCAAGACGTGTTTTCCCACAAATTAGTCCAAGATAAGTTTGCAGGCAAGGGAATCCCAATTAACGATACACCCTTATTCCAATGCTGTGGCAGATGGGTGCATACCCAACAGTTCGTCTTATTAGTTACTTGAGAAATTGTTTGTATTAAGGTCAGGTGTAAGTTCTCATCCCAAGTTGCCCACCCCAAATCCGAGAACCGCACCCCTGCAATCATTAGGATCTGGAAAACCGTAATTTTGTTGGTCCAGTTGGAGTGGTGGTCCATATCCTCGCTGGGGCCTTCTTCACCCTTGAATTGTGGATCCAAGCTGCTTGCTTCTTAATCTTAATGGCGGTGTGTGTTGTCAGTAATACTTGGTATGCTCCCATCCACTTTCCTTCCATTTTTCCTGCACGGGTTGTCCTGAAAAAGTCTTTATATATATATAATCCCCGAGCTTAAAGGGGTGGATTGGTTGATCCAACCCTCTAGCCCTGGTCCCTAAAACAAATGTATGTACTTTATTTAATTGTTTCTGAAGTTCAGTTATATAAGCATATAAATATTCTGATCCTAACTGCGTTAGGTCCTCTCCACTAAATAGAAATTGCTATGGCCTTCCATATAAGATTTTGAAGGGACTCAAATTTCCTTTTATTCTAGGTTTAACTCTAATTCCAAGTAATGCTAAAGGGAGGGATTGAGGCCATGACAAATTAGCTTCTTATCCAATTTTAGCTATTTATTGTTTAATTAAATGGTTCATTTTTTCTACCTGTCCACTTGCCTGTGGTCTATAAGGAGTATGCAGTTGCCAATCTATCTTTAGAATCTTACTTATCTGGTCTACCACTTGTGCACAAAAATGTGAAACTCTATCAGAAGACATTGCTACTAGAATCCCAAAGCATGGTATTATTTCATTTAACAAGACTTTAACCACTTCTCTTGCTTTGGTTGTTCGACAGGGAAAGGCTTCAGGCCTTCCTGAAAATGTGTCAGTCAGAACCAGTAAATAATGATACCCCCCTTTTCTAGGGAGTTCTGAAAAATCAATTTGCCACTGTTGCCCCGAGTAATTTCCTTTACCGATTATTCCAAATTTTATTCTATCCTTGGTATTGGGGTTATTGTGTAAGCAAATGCTACATTGTTGAGTTACTTGTTTTATCATATCGTCCCACTAATGTCTGACTCAGGCTCTTATGCAGTGTGCCAGCTCCCCAATGCGTTTTATTGTGTTCTGTAAGAACTATGGGCCATGTCAAACTAGAGGGTATTACTATGGGGTTATCTTTTAAATATACTCATCCATCTGGTTTCATTTTACCTTTCAAATCTTCAATTAATTTTAAGTCTTCTTTTGTATAATTTGGATATAGTTTGGATTTTACCGTCTGGTATCAAAGACAATGCCTTCACCTCAGTTATTTCAGCTGCCTGCTTAGCCTCTGCCAATCGATTTTCCAGTTTCAAAATCGGTGTTCCCCTTTTGGTGTCCCTGACAATGCATGACAGCTACCTTTTCTGGTTGTTTTACAGCCTCTAACAATTTTAAAATTACTTCAGCATACTTTGTGTTTTCACTGAGCGGTCAGCAATCCATGTTCTTTCCAAATTGCTCCATGAGCATGTACCACGCCGAATGTATATTTAGAATCTGTCCAAATATTTACCCTTTTTCCCGCTGCCAGTTCCAATGCTCTCGTGAGAGCAACTATCTCCGCCTTTTGAGCTGATGTTCCAGGGGGTAAAGGCTTAGACTCGATTACCTGCTGAGTAGTTGTTATAGCATATCCAGCTTTACGTTGTCTTTGCGTAACAAAACTGCTCCCATCCGTGAACCAAGTTTCTTCCGCATCTTCCATGGGCTCCTCCTTAAGGTCTGGTCGGCTGGAATACACAGTCTCTAGAGTTTCTAAACAATCGTGAATCACAGCTTGTGCCGGAGCATCACTAAGAAAAGAGGCTAGATTCACAATATGAATTATCACAATTTCCACGTCGTCCTGTTCTACCAATATTGCTTGATATTTCAAAATCATCAATTCTTGTTTAAGTTGTTTAAAGACTTTTTGTGCTTCTCCAGTCCAGACTAACTTTGACTGGTTAATCTTTATCAATTCACATAGAGGCTTTACCAATAGTCCATAATTATAAATCCAAAGGCGACACCAACCTGTCATTCCTAAAAAGGTTTGTAGCTCCTTTACCATTTGAGGTTCTGGAGTCCGGCAAATGACTTCCTTATGTTCAGTTCCTAGTTCTCGTTGTCCTTCCGAAATGTCAAATCCCAGATAGGTCACACTTTGTTGAGCCAGCTGGACTTTCTGTCAAGAGACTTGAAATCCATTTAAACCCAGAAAATTAAGATGACTTATAGTCCATTGAATACAACTCCCTTTAGTCTCGGTAGCTATTAAGAGATCATCTACATATTGTAACAAAGCACCTTCAGTGTCCGGAGGTATCCATGTTTCGAGTTCCCTTGCTAATTGGTTTCCAAAAATAGTGGGGCTATTCTTGAATCCTTGAGGTAGTAATGTCCACGTAAGCTGCGTCTTTCTGCCTGAATCGGGATTTTCCCATTCAAAGGCGAATAGGTTTTGGCTTTCTGTGGCTAAGCCTAGGCAGAAGAAGGCATCTTTTAAATCCAGTACGGTAAACCAGACTTGACTATTCTTTAATTTAGTCAGCAAAGTATAAGGGTTTGCCACTACTGGATGTATATCCTCAGTGATTTTATTTATGGCCCTCAAATCCTGAACTAGCCTATAGCTTTTTCATCTGCCTTTTTAATTGGCAATATGGGTGCATTGTATTCTGATTCGCATTCAATCAATAATCCATACTGTAAAAACTGATCAATTATCTCTTTAATTCCTTTCCTATCTTCTATCCTCAAAGGATATTACTTAACCTTAACGGGTTTCTCTCCTGGCTTTAATTTAATAATTATTAAGGTCACATTTTTAGCTCTTCCAGGGACTTCGGTAGCCCAAACTCCTGGACATACTTGATCTGTGATCTCTAAAGGTATTTCACTTTTAGGGTCAGTTTGTATTAGTGCCAAGCTTAACACATTTATTAGTTGTTCTTCTCCTGTTCTTAATTCCATTTTCCCTTTTTCAAAGACAATTTCTGCTCCTACTTGCTCTAATAAATCTCTACCTAAGAGTGCCCATGAGGAGCTAGGCATAGATAAAAATCTGTGTATGCCCCATTGTTTCCCTAACTTGTACTTCAAAGGTTCCCAAAAATAAGCCTTTTCGGTTACACCTTGTCCTGGTTTCAGTTAGAACAGAGTTAATTTTCTTCCTAGTAGCTGGGAGAATGCTATGTTTTGGCTTAGGATGAGAAGAGTGCTGATAACACCCCGATGTTTCAATTGTTGCAGAGCAATGCTTATACCAAGCCAAGGACATCTCAGCTTCTTGCTCTGTCCTGCCAACAGGCAGGCTGGGGGTGCAGTAAGAGCTGGGAGGGGACAGACCCAGGACAGGTGACCCAAACTAGCCAAAGGGGTATTCCATAGCATCTGACGTCAGGCTAAACAATACATAGGGGTGGCTAGCCAGGGGGAGGGGGCCGGACTGCTCAGGGTTAGGCTGGGCATCGGTCAGCGGGTGGTGAGCAATTGCATTGTGCATCACTTGTTTGTACACATTATTAGTAGTGGTACTATTATCATCATTGTATTATTATTATTATTATTATTATTTTGTCTTATTAAACTGTCTTTATCTCAACTCACAGGCTTCACTTTCCATTTCTCTCCCCCGTCCCAGAGAGGGAGGGGGAGGGGGAGCGAACAGCTGCGTGGTGTTTAGCTGCCGGCCGGGTTAAACCACGACACACCTTTTACCCTAACATAATAATTCTGTGAAGGCATTAATGCTTGATTTAGAACTGAATACGTTGCCCCATAGCAATAAGAAATTTCACTTCCATTCCTCCCCTAGCTTCATTATAACCAGTGGAGGATCCGCTAGGGTAGATTCCCCAGGTCCCCGTTATTCCTGTTGAAATCAGGGGTTGATTACCCTAGGAAAAGGCTAGTCAATTTGTCCTCCAAAGCCAGGTCCAAACCGTTTTGTTTTATTTATTTAGTTATTTATTTATTTTCATTACATTTCAGAGTTGGTCCAAAAATTCCATAGGGCTTTCTTTTAGACCTTGTTGGAAGCATATTCTCAATTCCCAATTCATCCAGGTTTTAGTATTTACTTAACCGTTCATAATTTTCAGGATGATTCGGGTCTTAGTGGGGGTCGGTCAGGGGAATGCAATTGTCCACAGTTCCCTGAACGGTCCCATCAGCAATCTGAGCTCGCACATGAACTCAGGTTGTTTTAAGAGTTGACCTCTTTTCTGTTTCTGTGACAACTCTCTCGGACCGATCATGGTCCCTTTGCCCTAAAGGGCTAACACCCATGATTTTAAGATCTCTGCCTCGGGCAGAGGCAGAACTATTAACATTCCTACATCCTCTTTCCCTGCTCATTCAACTTCAAACACCTTTAACACTTTCAACAACCCTTTTAACACTTCCTTTATCTTTCTCCAGCCTGTACTTCTCTAATGCCAACATCAAAGGTTCAGTCAGGGGCCAACTTAATTCCCTACCTTTTCCCACCAAGATGCTGAAACATCAGTATACAACATTTCATCCTGTTCTGCTTCTCAAAAAACAACATTAACTGTAGCAAAATATTATAGTTTAAAGTTCCATTTAGGGGCCACTTTTCTCCACATTCCAGCTTATAAAGCGGCCACCACTGATTACGATATTTTATCAATGTTTTCCTGTTCACACTTCCACCGGCAGATCCTCCAATATCCTTCCAGTGACTTAAAACACATCCTAACACACTTTTCTTTAAAATTTCACTGCTTGTTTGCCCCCCCAGTTTCCAGTTTACACTTTCAGAATACACACGTTACTTACAAAAGCGTATCACAAAACGTATCACTCACAAAACTACGGGCACGCAATATCTTTCAGTAGCGATGTCACAAAACTACTATTACCAGCAATATTGCCAAAATCACAGTAACAATAGTCAGAGTCAAATTCCACATGCGATAAGTCAGAAAACCGAACTGTGTAACACCGTAACGATATCTTTCTTATAACAATGCCACGAACCTACTATTACCACCAGGAAAATAGCCAAAATCGCAGTAACAAGAACCAGAGTTAAATACCATACTCCATGAGTCAGAAAACCGAAATAGACAACACAATTCCAGATGGACCTTAAAGCGAGCTCCTTCCTTAAGGTCCCCAAACATGTACTTATGGTGCTAACCACGAAGTATATACCAAACACTGCCTCGCAGAAGATCACCTTCTGACTTACAGACAGTTCCAGATGACCGGTCTACCAGAAAAACAAACCAGAATAAAGAATATACTCACTTACAATGATGGGGTCCTTGTCTGCCTCCGCAGTGATCCGGTGAGTCGAGGAGTCCCTCCGGGAAATCCCGGGGGTACCCTAGGGAGTCCTGTTCCCAGCAGGTCCTGCAGTCCGGCAGAGAGGTTGTCCCATCTGGGTCGCCAAATTGATTCAAAGATCGAAGCCGAAATTCCTTTAAGTGGTATATTCTTTATTGCAGCGCTGGATGCACGGGGGATCTCTCCACCTATCGTGCATACCCAAAGCAGAAAGCAGTCTTGAATTTATACAATCAATCTATCAATATTCTACAAGCACCTATACATATGCATTACCTATCCCCGCCTTCCCTCGCTTCTCATGCTAATTAGCCTTTTGGCACCTTGCGCCTGCGCAGAGCCTTCCAAGAATTGTGGGCAGGGGTCTTTGGGATGTGGGCAGGGGTCTTTGGGAGGAAGACCCCGAGTCTTCCTCACAGTGTACTTTTCACCTTTGGTCAGGAATCTGCTGAATTGGCATGTTTCTTAATTGCAAGAGCTGGTTGTTGCCAATTCTCCCGTTTGTTGTATCTTTATAATGAATTCCAATGTCCAGTTTCGAGAGTTATAGTCCTTACATTCGTTTCTCTGTCCGCCTGCCGCTTCCTTATCATGAGTTCCAGTGTCTTGTTTCGAGATATACAGTCCTTGTCTGGGGATTGTCCTTGCCTCCCCAATACCTCCTTAATCAATCCCCCCTTTTCTTTTCCCATGCAAATTCTTTTGCATCAGATACTTTCTTTATTTACAGTAACACAACAAAGCAGGCATCTAAACAACATGCACACAAATATTCCTAACACTACTAATACGATTAGAGCAATGAATACTTGTTTCAACCATTGGAAATTGGGCAACCAGGAGGTTAACTTAGTCCATAGTTCACTAAAACTCCATGAAAGATCATCTTTACTGATCTCATGTAGGATCCTGGTCTGCTTCCATATTTCTTCCAGGTCGGTAGAGATCCTTCCACTCTGATCTACATACATACAACAACTTGTGTTTATTACTGTACAGACTCCCCCTTGAGTGGCCAGTAACAAGTCTAGGGCCATCCGATTTTGTAACACTACCTGTGATAAACTAGATATCTCTTCTTGTTGAGCCTTTATAGCATCCAGAATTTTGTTTTCTAACTTCTCTATAATTGCAGAAATATTAACTATTGCCTTTTCCAATTCACTCACTCCTAACCATGGGATAAACCATCGCACAAAACTATGAAAAGGGGTGTGTCTCTCTACCAATGGATTGTTAATTTTTCATCTGATTCTCCGGATATGATTTCTCAAGTAACCTCGAGGCACTACATCATGTACTGTCATATTGGGGACTACCGCTCCAAGAGTGCAAGTTCCCTTCCAATTCTCAGGCAAGACCTTACGGGCTGTATCATTGCATAGCCAATACCACCCTTTTCCTTCTGGAACCGTCCAGCTGGTTGAATTTGCCCAGCCGCTAGTCGTACTAATATCAGTTGTTCAATTACAAGATGTCTGATTTCCCACATAAGTAGTATCCGTATTTATACAATGCTGTTTTCCTATACCCTTAGGCGGGTTACACCTTTGTACACATACATAATAGGATTCTAACGGCATGAAGCTACTCACTTCTAGTTCCAAAACTGCTTAATATTTTCGACCCCAAGACGTGTTTTCCCACAAATTAGTCCAAGATAAGTTTGCAGGCAAGGGAATCCCAATTAACGATACACCCTTATTCCAATGCTGTGGCAGATGGGTGCATACCCAACAGTTCGTCTTATTAGTTACTTGAGAAATTGTTTGTATTAAGGTCAGGTGTAAGTTCTCATCCCAAGTTGCCCACCCCAAATCCGAGAACCGCACCCCTGCAATCATTAGGATCTGGAAAACCGTAATTTTGTTGGTCCAGTTGGAGTGGTGGTCCATATCCTCGCTGGGGCCTTCTTCACCCTTGAATTGTGGATCCAAGCTGCTTGCTTCTTAATCTTAATGGCGGTGTGTGTTGTCAGTAATACTTGGTATGGTCCCATCCACTTTCCTTCCATTTTTCCTGCACGGGTTGTCCTGAAAAAGTCTTTATATATATATAATCCCCGAGCTTAAAGGGGTGGATTGGTTGATCCAACCCTCTAGCCCTGGTCCCTAAAACAAATGTATGTACTTTATTTAATTGTTTCTGAAGTTCAGTTATATAAGCATATAAATATTCTGATCCTAACTGCGTTAGGTCCTCTCCACTAAATAGAAATTGCTATGGCCTTCCATATAAGATTTTGAAGGGACTCAAATTTCCTTTTATTCTAGGTTTAACTCTAATTCCAAGTAATGCTAAAGGGAGGGATTGAGGCCATGACAAATTAGCTTCTTATCCAATTTTAGCTATTTATTGTTTAATTAAATGGTTCATTTTTTCTACCTGTCCACTTGCCTGTGGTCTATAAGGAGTATGCAGTTGCCAATCTATCTTTAGAATCTTACTTATCTGGTCTACCACTTGTGCACAAAAATGTGAAACTCTATCAGAAGACATTGCTACTAGAATCCCAAAGCATGGTATTATTTCATTTAACAAGACTTTAACCACTTCTCTTGCTTTGGTTGTTCGACAGGGAAAGGCTTCAGGCCTTCCTGAAAACGTGTCAGTCAGAACCAGTAAATAATGATACCCCCCTTTTCTAGGGAGTTCTGAAAAATCAATTTGCCACTGTTGCCCCGAGTAATTTCCTTTACCGATTATTCCAAATTTTATTCTATCCTTGGTATTGGGGTTATTGTGTAAGCAAATGCTACATTGTTGAGTTACTTGTTTTATCATATCGTCCCACTAATGTCTGACTCAGGCTCTTATGCAGTGTGCCAGCTCCCCAATGCGTTTTATTGTGTTCTGTAAGAACTATGGGCCATGTCAAACTAGAGGGTATTACTATGTGGTTATCTTTTAAATATACTCATCCATCTGGTTTCATTTTACCTTTCAAATCTTCAATTAATTTTAAGTCTTCTTTTGTATAATTTGGATATAGTTTGGATTTTACCATCTGGTATCAAAGACAATGCCTTCACCTCAGTTATTTCAGCTGCCTGCTTAGCCTCTGCCAATCGATTTTCCAATTTCAAAATCGGCGTTCCCCTTTTGGTGTCCCTGACAATGCATGATAGCTACCTTTTCTGGTTGTTTTACAGCCTCTAACAATTTTAAAATTTCTTCAGCATACTTTGTGTTTTCACTGAGCGGTCAGCAATCCATGTTCTTTCCAAATTGCTCCATGAGCATGTACCACGCCGAATGTATATTTAGAATCTGTCCAAATATTTACCCTTTTTCCCGCTGCCAGTTCCAATGCTCTCGTGAGAGCAACTATCTCCGCCTTTTGAGCTGATGTTCCAGGGGGTAAAGGCTTAGACTCGATTACCTGCTGAGTAGTTGTTATAGCATATCCAGCTTTACGTTGTCTTTGCGTAACAAAACTGCTCCCATCCGTGAACCAAGTTTCTTCCGCATCTTCCATGGGCTCCTCCTTAAGGTCTGGTCGGCTGGAATACACAGTCTCTAGAGTTTCTAAACAATCGTGAATCACAGCTTGTGCCGGAGCATCACTAAGAAAAGAGGCTAGATTCACAATATGAATTATCACAATTTCCACGTCGTCCTGTTCTACCAATATTGCTTGATATTTCAAAATCATCAATTCTTGTTTAAGTTGTTTAAAGACTTTTTGTGCTTCTCCAGTCCAGACTAACTTTGACTGGTTAATCTTTATCAATTCACATAGAGGCTTTACCAATAGTCCATAATTATAAATCCAAAGGCGACACCAACCTGTCATTCCTAAAAAGGTTTGTAGCTCCTTTACCATTTGAGGTTCTGGAGTCCGGCAAATGACTTCCTTATGTTCAGTTCCTAGTTCTCGTTGTCCTTCCGAAATGTCAAATCCCAGATAGGTCACACTTTGTTGAGCCAGCTGGACTTTCTGTCAAGAGACTTGATATCCATTTAAACCCAGAAAATTAAGACGACTTATAGTCCATTGAATACAACTCCCTTTAGTCTCGGTAGCTATTAAGAGATCATCTACATATTGTAACAAAGCACCTTCAGTGTCCGGAGGTATCCATGTTTCGAGTTCCCTTGCTAATTGGTTTCCAAAAATAGTGGGGCTATTCTTGAATCCTTGAGGTAGTAATGTCCACGTAAGCTGCGTCTTTCTGCCTGAATCGGGATTTTCCCATTCAAAGGCGAATAGGTTTTGGCTTTCTGTGGCTAAGCCTAGGCAGAAGAAGGCATCTTTTAAATCCAGTACGGTAAACCAGACTTGACTATTCTTTAATTTAGTCAGCAAAGTATAAGGGTTTGCCACTACTGGATGTATATCCTCAGTGATTTTATTTATGGCCCTCAAATCCTGAACTAGCCTATAGCTTTTTCATCTGCCTTTTTAATTGGCAATATGGGTGCATTGTATTCTGATTCGCATTCAATCAATAATCCATACTGTAAAAATTGATCAATTATCTCTTTAATTCCTTTCCTATCTTCTATCCTCAAAGGATATTACTTAACCTTAACGGGTTTCTCTCCTGGCTTTAATTTAATAATTATTAAGGTCACATTTTTAGCTCTTCCAGGGACTTCGGTAGCCCAAACTCCTGGACATACTTGATCTGTGATCTCTAAAGGTATTTCACTTTTAGGGTCAGTTTGTATTAGTGCCAAGCTTAACACATTTATTAGTTGTTCT
This sequence comes from Aythya marila, assembly GCF_965140915.1. Classification (NCBI taxonomy): domain Eukaryota; kingdom Metazoa; phylum Chordata; class Aves; order Anseriformes; family Anatidae; genus Aythya; species Aythya marila. Next base: position 100,879 of record NW_028137208.1, on the reverse strand, counting down.
TCTCCTGTTCTTAATTCCATTTTCCCTTTTTCAAAGACAATTTCTGCTCCTACTTGCTCTAATAAATCTCTACCTAAGAGTGCCCATGAGGAGCTAGGCATAGATAAAAATCTGTGTATGCCCCATTGTTTCCCTAACTTGTACTTCAAAGGTTCCCAAAAATAAGCCTTTTCGGTTACACCTTGTCCTGGTTTCAGTTAGAACAGAGTTAATTTTCTTCCTAGTAGCTGGGAGAATGCTATGTTTTGGCTTAGGATGAGAAGAGTGCTGATAACACCCCGATGTTTCAATTGTTGCAGAGCAATGCTTATACCAAGCCAAGGACATCTCAGCTTCTTGCTCTGTCCTGCCAACAGGCAGGCTGGGGGTGCAGTAAGAGCTGGGAGGGGACAGACCCAGGACAGGTGACCCAAACTAGCCAAAGGGGTATTCCATAGCATCTGACGTCAGGCTAAACAATACATAGGGGTGGCTAGCCAGGGGGAGGGGGCCGGACTGCTCGGGGTTAGGCTGGGCATCGGTCAGCGGGTGGTGAGCAATTGCATTGTGCATCACTTGTTTGTACACATTATTAGTAGTGGTACTATTATCATCATTGTATTATTATTATTATCATTATTATTATTATTATTTTGTCTTATTAAACTGTCTTTATCTCAACTCACAGGCTTCACTTTCCATTTCTCTCCCCCGTCCCAGAGAGGGAGGGGGAGGGGGAGCGAACAGCTGCGTGGTGTTTAGCTGCCGGCCGGGTTAAACCACGACACACCTTTTACCCTAACATAATAATTCTGTGAAGGCATTAATGCTTGATTTAGAACTGAATACGTTGCCCCATAGCAATAAGAAATTTCACTTCCATTCCTCCCCTAGCTTCATTATAACCAGTGGAGGATCCGCTAGGGTAGATTCCCCAGGTCCCCGTTATTCCTGTTGAAATCAGGGGTTGATTACCCTAGGAAAAGGCTAGTCAATTTGTCCTCCAAAGCCAGGTCCAAACCGTTTTGTTTTATTTATTTAGTTATTTATTTATTTTCATTACATTTCAGAGTTGGTCCAAAAATTCCATAGGGCTTTCTTTTAGACCTTGTTGGAAGCATATTCTCAATTCCCAATTCATCCAGGTTTTAGTATTTACTTAACCGTTCATAATTTTCAGGATGATTCGGGTCTTAGTGGGGGTCGGTCAGGGGAATGCAATTGTCCACAGTTCCCTGAACGGTCCCATCAGCAATCTGAGCTCGCACATGAACTCAGGTTGTTTTAAGAGTGTACCTCTTTTCTGTTTCTGTGACAACTCTCTCGGACCGATCATGGTCCCTTTGCCCTAAAGGGCTAACACCCATGATTTTAAGATCTCTGCCTCGGGCAGAGGCAGAACTATTAACATTCCTACATCCTCTTTCCCTGCTCATTCAACTTCAAACACCTTTAACACTTTCAACAACCCTTTTAACACTTCCTTTATCTTTCTCCAGCCTGTACTTCTCTAATGCCAACATCAAAGGTTCAGTCAGGGGCCAACTTAATTCCCTACCTTTTCCCACCAAGATGCTGAAACATCAGTATACAACATTTCATCCTGTTCTGCTTCTCAAAAAACAACATTAACTGTAGCAAAATATTATAGTTTAAAGTTCCATTTAGGGGCCACTTTTCTCCACATTCCAGCTTATAAAGCGGCCACCACTGATTACGATATTTTATCAATGTTTTCCTGTTCACACTTCCACCGGCAGATCCTCCAATATCCTTCCAGTGACTTAAAACACATCCTAACACACTTTTCTTTAAAATTTCACTGCTTGTTTGCCCCCCCAGTTTCCAGTTTACACTTTCAGAATACACACGTTACTTACAAAAGCGTATCACAAAACGTATCACTCACAAAACTACGGGCACGCAATATCTTTCAGTAGCGATGTCACAAAACTACTATTACCAGCAATATTGCCAAAATCACAGTAACAATAGTCAGAGTCAAATTCCACATGCGATAAGTCAGAAAACCGAACTGTGTAACACCGTAACGATATCTTTCTTATAACAATGCCACGAACCTACTATTACCACCAGGAAAATAGCCAAAATCGCAGTAACAAGAACCAGAGTTAAATACCATACTCCATGAGTCAGAAAACCGAAATAGACAACACAATTCCAGATGGACCTTAAAGCGAGCTCCTTCCTTAAGGTCCCCAAACATGTACTTATGGTGCTAACCACAAAGTATATACCAAACACTGCCTCGCAGAAGATCACCTTCTGACTTACAGACAGTTCCAGATGACCGGTCTACCAGAAAAACAAACCAGAATAAAGAATATACTCACTTACAATGATGGGGTCCTTGTCTGCCTCCGCAGTGATCCGGTGAGTCGAGGAGTCCCTCCGGGAAATCCCGGGGGTACCCTAGGGAGTCCTGTTCCCAGCAGGTCCTGCAGTCCGGCAGAGAGGTTGTCCCATCTGGGTCGCCAAATTGATTCAAAGATCGAAGCCGAAATTCCTTTAAGTGGTATATTCTTTATTGCAGCGCTGGATGCACGGGGGATCTCTCCACCTATCGTGCATACCCAAAGCAGAAAGCAGTCTTGAATTTATACAATCAATCTATCAATATTCTACAAGCACCTATACATATGCATTACCTATCCCCGCCTTCCCTCGCTTCTCATGCTAATTAGCCTTTTGGCACCTTGCACCTGCGTAGAGCCTTCCAAGAATTGTGGGCAGGGGTCTTTGGGACGTGGGCAGGGGTCTTTGGGAGGAAGACCCCGAGTCTTCCTCACAGTGTACTTTTCACCTTTGGTCAGGAATCTGCTGAATTGGCATGTTTCTTAATTGCAAGAGCTGGTTGTTGCCAATTCTCCCGTTTGTTGTATCTTTATAATGAATTCCAATGTCCAGTTTCGAGAGTTATAGTCCTTACATTCGTTTCTCTGTCCGCCTGCCGCTTCCTTATCATGAGTTCCAGTGTCTTGTTTCGAGATATACAGTCCTTGTCTGGGGATTGTCCTTGCCTCCCCAATACCTCCTTAATCAATCCCCCCTTTTCTTTTCCCATGCAAATTCTTTTGCATCAGATACTTTCTTTATTTACAGTAACACAACAAAGCAGGCATCTAAACAACATGCACACAAATATTCCTAACACTACTAATACGATTAGAGCAATGAATATACTTGTTTCAACCATTGGAAATTGGGCAACCAGGAGGTTAACTTAGTCCATAGTTCACTAAAACTCCATGAAAGATCATCTTTACTGATCTCATGTAGGATCCTGGTCTGCTTCCATATTTCTTCCAGGTCGGTAGAGATCCTTCCACTCTGATCTACATACATACAACAACTTGTGTTTATTACTGTACAGACTCCCCCTTGAGTGGCCAGTAACAAGTCTAGGGCCATCCGATTTTGTAACACTACCTGTGATAAACTAGATATCTCTTCTTGTTGAGCCTTTATAGCATCCAGAATTTTGTTTTCTAACTTCTCTATAATTGCAGAAATATTAACTATTGCCTTTTCCAATTCACTCACTCCTAACCATGGGATAAACCATCGCACAAAACTATGAAAAGGGGTGTGTCTCTCTACCAATGGATTGTTAATTTTTCATCTGATTCTCCGGATATGATTTCTCAAGTAACCTCGAGGCACTACATCATGTACTGTCATATTGGGGACTACCGCTCCAAGAGTGCAAGTTCCCTTCCAATTCTCAGGCAAGACCTTACGGGCCGTATCATTGCATAGCCAATACCACCCTTTTCCTTCTGGAACCGTCCAGCTGGTTGAATTTGCCCAGCCGCTAGTCGTACTAATATCAGTTGTTCAATTACAAGATGTCTGATTTCCCACATAAGTAGTATCCGTATTTATACAATGCTGTTTTCCTATACCCTTAGGCGGGTTACACCTTTGTACACATACATAATAGGATTCTAACGGCATGAAGCTACTCACTTCTAGTTCCAAAACTGCTTAATATTTTCGACCCCAAGATGTGTTTTCCCACAAATTAGTCCAAGATAAGTTTGCAGGCAAGGGAATCCCAATTAACGATACACCCTTATTCCCATGCTGTGGCAGATGGGTGCATACCCAACAGTTCGTCTTATTAGTTACTTGAGAAATTGTTTGTATTAAGGTCAGGTGTAAGTTCTCATCCCAAGTTGCCCACCCCAAATCCGAGAACCGCACCCCTGCAATCATTAGGATCTGGAAAACCGTAATTTTGTTGGTCCAATTGGAGTGGTGGTCCATATCCTCGCCGGGGCCTTCTTCACCCTTGAATTGTGGATCCAAGCTGCTTGCTTCTTAATCTTAATGGCGGTGTGTGTTGTCAGTAATACTTGGTATGGTCCCATCCACTTTCCTTCCATTTTTCCTGCACGGGTTGTCCTGAAAAAGTCTTTATATATATATAATCCCCGAGCTTAAAGGGGTGGATTGGTTGATCCAACCCTCTAGCCCTGGTCCCTAAAACAAATGTATGTACTTTATTTAATTGTTTCTGAAGTTCAGTTATATAAGCATATAAATATTCTGATCCTAACTGCGTTAGGTCCTCTCCACTAAATAGAAATTGCTATGGCCTTCCATATAAGATTTTGAAGGGACTCAAATTTCCTTTTATTCTAGGTTTAACTCTAATTCCAAGTAATGCTAAAGGGAGGGATTGAGGCCATGACAAATTAGCTTCTTATCCAATTTTAGCTATTTATTGTTTAATTAAATGGTTCATTTTTTCTACCTGTCCACTTGCCTGTGGTCTATAAGGAGTATGCAGTTGCCAATCTATCTTTAGAATCTTACTTATCTGGTCTACCACTTGTGCACAAAAATGTGAAACTCTATCAGAAGACATTGCTACTAGAATCCCAAAGCATGGTATTATTTCATTTAACAAGACTTTAACCACTTCTCTTGCTTTGGTTGTTCGACAGGGAAAGGCTTCAGGCCTTCCTGAAAACGTGTCAGTCAGAACCAGTAAATAATGATACCCCCCTTTTCTAGGGAGTTCTGAAAAATCAATTTGCCACTGTTGCCCCAAATAATTTCCTTTACCGATTATTCCAAATTTTATTCTATCCTTGGTATTGTGTAAGCAAATGCTACATTGTTGAGTTACTTGTTTTATCATATCGTCCCACTAATGTCTGACTCAGGCTCTTATGCAGTGTGCCAGCTCCCCAATGCGTTTTATTGTGTTCTGTAAGAACTATGGGCCATGTCAAACTAGAGGGTATTACTATGTGGTTATCTTTTAAATATACTCATCCATCTGGTTTCATTTTACCTTTCAAATCTTCAATTAATTTTAAGTCTTCTTTTGTATAATTTGGATATAGTTTGGATTTTACCGTCTGGTATCAAAGACAATGCCTTCACCTCAGTTATTTCAGCTGCCTGCTTAGCCTCTGCCAATCGATTTTCCAATTTCAAAATCGGCGTTCCCCTTTTGGTGTCCCTGACAATGCATGATAGCTACCTTTTCTGGTTGTTTTACAGCCTCTAACAATTTTAAAATTTCTTCAGCATACTTTGTGTTTTCACTGAGCGGTCAGCAATCCATGTTCTTTCCAAATTGCTCCATGAGCATGTACCACGCCGAATGTATATTTAGAATCTGTCCAAATATTTACCCTTTTTCCCGCTGCCAGTTCCAATGCTCTCGTGAGAGCAACTATCTCCGCCTTTTGAGCTGATGTTCCAGGGGGTAAAGGCTTAGACTCGATTACCTGCTGAGTAGTTGTTATAGCATATCCAGCTTTACGTTGTCTTTGCGTAACAAAACTGCTCCCATCCGTGAACCAAGTTTCTTCCGCGTCTTCCATGGGCTCCTCCTTAAGGTCTGGTCGGCTGGAATACACAGTCTCTAGAGTTTCTAAACAATCGTGAATCACAGCTTGTGCCGGAGCATCACTAAGAAAAGAGGCTAGATTCACAATATGAATTATCACAATTTCCACGTCGTCCTGTTCTACCAATATTGCTTGATATTTCAAAATCATCAATTCTTGTTTAAGTTGTTTAAAGACTTTTTGTGCTTCTCCAGTCCAGACTAACTTTGACTGGTTAATCTTTATCAATTCACATAGAGGCTTTACCAATAGTCCATAATTATAAATCCAAAGGCGACACCAACCTGTCATTCCTAAAAAGGTTTGTAGCTCCTTTACCATTTGAGGTTCTGGAGTCCGGCAAATGACTTCCTTATGTTCAGTTCCTAGTTCTTGTTGTCCTTCCGAAATGTCAAATCCCAGATAGGTCACACTTTGTTGAGCCAGCTGGACTTTCTGTCAAGAGACTTGATATCCATTTAAACCCAGAAAATTAAGACGACTTATAGTCCATTGAATACAACTCCCTTTAGTCTCGGTAGCTATTAAGAGATCATCTACATATCGTAACAAAGCACCTTCAGTGTCCGGAGGTATCCATGTTTCGAGTTCCCTTGCTAATTGGTTTCCAAAAATAGTGGGGCTATTCTTGAATCCTTGAGGTAGTAATGTCCACGTAAGCTGCGTCTTTCTGCCTGAATCGGGATTTTCCCATTCAAAGGCGAATAGGTTTTGGCTTTCTGTGGCTAAGCCTAGGCAGAAGAAGGCATCTTTTAAATCCAGTACGGTAAACCAGACTTGACTATTCTTTAATTTAGTCAGCAAAGTATAAGGGTTTGCCACTACTGGATGTATATCCTCAGTGATTTTATTTATGGCCCTCAAATCCTGAACTAGCCTATAGCTTTTTCATCTGCCTTTTTAATTGGCAATATGGGTGCATTGGATTCTGATTCGCATTCAATCAATAATCCATACTGTAAAAACTGATCAATTATCTCTTTAATTCCTTTCCTATCTTCTATCCTCAAAGGATATTACTTAACCTTAACGGGTTTCTCTCCTGGCTTTAATTTAATAATTATTGAGGTCACATTTTTAGCTCTTCCAGGGACTTCGGTAGCCCAAACTCCTGGACATACTTGATCTGTGATCTCTAAAGGTATTTCACTTTTAGGGTCAGTTTGTATTAGTGCCAAGCTTAACACATTTATTAGTTGTTCTTCTCCTGTTCTTAATTCCATTTTCCCTTTTTCAAAGACAATTTCTGCTCCTACTTGCTCTAATAAATCTCTACCTAAGAGTGCCCATGAGGAGCTAGGCATAGATAAAAATCTGTGTATGCCCCATTGTTTCCCTAACTTGTACTTCAAAGGTTCCCAAAAATAAGCCTTTTCGGTTACACCTTGTCCTGGTTTCAGTTAGAACAGAGTTAATTTTCTTCCTAGTAGCTGGGAGAATGCTATGTTTTGGCTTAGGATGAGAAGAGTGCTGATAACACCCCGATGTTTCAATTGTTGCAGAGCAATGCTTATACCAAGCCAAGGACATCTCAGCTTCTTGCTCTGTCCTGCCAACAGGCAGGCTGGGGGTGCAGTAAGAGCTGGGAGGGGACAGACCCAGGACAGGTGACCCAAACTAGCCAAAGGGGTATTCCATAGCATCTGACGTCAGGCTAAACAATACATAGGGGTGGCTAGCCAGGGGGAGGGGGCCGGACTGCTCGGGGTTAGGCTGGGCATCGGTCAGCGGGTGGTGAGCAATTGCATTGTGCATCACTTGTTTGTACACATTATTAGTAGTGGTACTATTATCATCATTGTATTATTATTATTATCATTATTATTATTATTATTTTGTCTTATTAAACTGTCTTTATCTCAACTCACAGGCTTCACTTTCCATTTCTCTCCCCCGTCCCAGAGAGGGAGGGGGAGGGGGAGCGAACAGCTGCGTGGTGTTTAGCTGCCGGCCGGGTTAAACCACGACACACCTTTTACCCTAACATAATAATTCTGTGAAGGCATTAATGCTTGATTTAGAACTGAATACGTTGCCCCATAGCAATAAGAAATTTCACTTCCATTCCTCCCCTAGCTTCATTATAACCAGTGGAGGATCCGCTAGGGTAGATTCCCCAGGTCCCCGTTATTCCTGTTGAAATCAGGGGTTGATTACCCTAGGAAAAGGCTAGTCAATTTGTCCTCCAAAGCCAGGTCCAAACCGTTTTGTTTTATTTATTTAGTTATTTATTTATTTTCATTACATTTCAGAGTTGGTCCAAAAATTCCATAGGGCTTTCTTTTAGACCTTGTTGGAAGCATATTCTCAATTCCCAATTCATCCAGGTTTTAGTATTTACTTAACCGTTCATAATTTTCAGGATGATTCGGGTCTTAGTGGGGGTCGGTCAGGGGAATGCAATTGTCCACAGTTCCCTGAACGGTCCCATCAGCAATCTGAGCTCGCACATGAACTCAGGTTGTTTTAAGAGTTGACCTCTTTTCTGTTTCTGTGACAACCCTCTCGGACCGATCATGGTCCCTTTGCCCTAAAGGGCTAACACCCATGATTTTAAGATCTCTGCCTCGGGCAGAGGCAGAACTATTAACATTCCTACATCCTCTTTCCCTGCTCATTCAACTTCAAACACCTTTAACACTTTCAACAACCCTTTTAACACTTCCTTTATCTTTCTCCAGCCTGTACTTCTCTAATGCCAACATCAAAGGTTCAGTCAGGGGCCAACTTAATTCCCTACCTTTTCCCACCAAGATGCTGAAACATCAGTATACAACATTTCATCCTGTTCTGCTTCTCAAAAAACAACATTAACTGTAGCAAAATATTATAGTTTAAAGTTCCATTTAGGGGCCACTTTTCTCCACATTCCAGCTTATAAAGCGGCCACCACTGATTACGATATTTTATCAATGTTTTCCTGTTCACACTTCCACCGGCAGATCCTCCAATATCCTTCCAGTGACTTAAAACACATCCTAACACACTTTTCTTTAAAATTTCACTGCTTGTTTGCCCCCCCAGTTTCCAGTTTACACTTTCAGAATACACATGTTACTTACAAAAGCGTATCACAAAACGTATCACTCACAAAACTACGGGCACGCAATATCTTTCAGTAGCGATGTCACAAAACTACTATTACCAGCAATATTGCCAAAATCACAGTAACAATAGTCAGAGTCAAATTCCACATGCGATAAGTCAGAAAACCGAACTGTGTAACACCGTAACGATATCTTTCTTATAACAATGCCACGAACCTACTATTACCACCAGGAAAATAGCCAAAATCGCAGTAACAAGAACCAGAGTTAAATACCATACTCCATGAGTCAGAAAACCGAAATGGACAACACAATTCCAGATGGACCTTAAAGCGAGCTCCTTCCTTAAGGTCCCCAAACATGTACTTATGGTGCTAACCACAAAGTATATACCAAACACTGCCTCGCAGAAGATCACCTTCTGACTTACAGACAGTTCCAGATGACCGGTCTACCAGAAAAACAAACCAGAATAAAGAATATACTCACTTACAATGATGGGGTCCTTGTCTGCCTCCGCAGTGATCCGGTGAGTCGAGGAGTCCCTCCGGGAAATCCCGGGGGTACCCTAGGGAGTCCTGTTCCCAGCAGGTCCTGCAGTCCGGCAGAGAGGTTGTCCCATCTGGGTCGCCAAATTGATTCAAAGATCGAAGCCGAAATTCCTTTAAGTGGTATATTCTTTATTGCAGCGCTGGATGCACGGGGGATCTCTCCACCTATCGTGCATACCCAAAGCAGAAAGCAGTCTTGAATTTATACAATCAATCTATCAATATTCTACAAGCACCTATACATATGCATTACCTATCCCCGCCTTCCCTCGCTTCTCATGCTAATTAGCCTTTTGGCACCTTGCGCCTGCGCAGAGCCTTCCAAGAATTGTGGGCAGGGGTCTTTGGGACGTGGGCAGGGGTCTTTGGGAGGAAGACCCCGAGTCTTCCTCACAGTGTACTTTTCACCTTTGGTCAGGAATCTGCTGAATTGGCATGTTTCTTAATTGCAAGAGCTGGTTGTTGCCAATTCTCCCGTTTGTTGTATCTTTATAATGAATTCCAATGTCCAGTTTCGAGAGTTATAGTCCTTACATTCGTTTCTCTGTCCGCCTGCCGCTTCCTTATCATGAGTTCCAGTGTCTTGTTTCGAGATATACAGTCCTTGTCTGGGGATTGTCCTTGCCTCCCCAATACCTCCTTAATCAATCCCCCCTTTTCTTTTCCCATGCAAATTCTTTTGCATCAGATACTTTCATTATTTACAGTAACACAACAAAGCAGGCATCTAAACAACATGCACACAAATATTCCTAACACTACTAATACGATTAGAGCAATGAATATACTTGTTTCAACCATTGGAAATTGGGCAACCAGGAGGTTAACTTAGTCCATAGTTCACTAAAACTCCATGAAAGATCATCTTTACTGATCTCATGTAGGATCCTGGTCTGCTTCCATATTTCTTCCAGGTCGGTAGAGATCCTTCCACTCTGATCTACATACATACAACAACTTGTGTTTATTACTGTACAGACTCCCCCTTGAGTGGCCAGTAACAAGTCTAGGGCCATCCGATTTTGTAACACTACCTGTGATAAACTAGATATCTCTTCTTGTTGAGCCTTTATAGCATCCAGAATTTTGTTTTCTAACTTCTCTATAATTGCAGAAATATTAACTATTGCCTTTTCCAATTCACTCACTCCTAACCATGGGATAAACCATCGCACAAAACTATGAAAAGGGGTGTGTCTCTCTACCAATGGATTGTTAATTTTTCATCTGATTCTCCGGATATGATTTCTCAAGTAACCTCGAGGCACTACATCATGTACTGTCATATTGGGGACTACCGCTCCAAGAGTGCAAGTTCCCTTCCAATTCTCAGGCAAGACCTTACGGGCCGTATCATTGCATAGCCAATACCACCCTTTTCCTTCTGGAACCGTCCAGCTGGTTGAATTTGCCCAGCCGCTAGTCGTACTAATATCAATTGTTCAATTACAAGATGTCTGATTTCCCACATAAGTAGTATCCGTATTTATACAATGCTGTTTTCCTATACCCTTAGGCGGGTTACACCTTTGTACACATACATAATAGGATTCTAACGGCATGAAGCTACTCACTTCTAGTTCCAAAACTGCTTAATATTTTCGACCCCAAGATGTGTTTTCCCACAAATTAGTCCAAGATAAGTTTGCAGGCAAGGGAATCCCAATTAACGATACACCCTTATTCCCATGCTGTGGCAGATGGGTGCATACCCAACAGTTCGTCTTATTAGTTACTTGAGAAATTGTTTGTATTAAGGTCAGGTGTAAGTTCTCATCCCAAGTTGCCCACCCCAAATCCGAGAACCGCACCCCTGCAATCATTAGGATCTGGAAAACCGTAATTTTGTTGGTCCAATTGGAGTGGTGGTCCATATCCTCGCCGGGGCCTTCTTCACCCTTGAATGGTGGATCCAAGCTGCTTGCTTCTTAATCTTAATGGCGGTGTGTGTTGTCAGTAATACTTGGTATGGTCCCATCCACTTTCCTTCCATTTTTCCTGTACGGGTTGTCCTGAAAAAGTCTTTATATATATATAATCCCCGAGCTTAAAGGGGTGGATTGGTTGATCCAACCCTCTAGCCCTGGTCCCTAAAACAAATGTATGTACTTTATTTAATTGTTTCTGAAGTTCAGTTATATAAGCATATAAATATTCTGATCCTAACTGCGTTAGGTCCTCTCCACTAAATAGAAATTGCTATGGCCTTCCATATAAGATTTTGAAGGGACTCAAATTTCCTTTTATTCTAGGTTTAACTCTAATTCCAAGTAATGCTAAAGGGAGGGATTGAGGCCATGACAAATTAGCTTCTTATCCAATTTTAGCTATTTATTGTTTAATTAAATGGTTCATTTTTTCTACCTGTCCACTTGCCTGTGGTCTATAAGGAGTATGCAGTTGCCAATCTATCTTTAGAATCTTACTTATCTGGTCTACCACTTGTGCACAAAAATGTGAAACTCTATCAGAAGACATTGCTACTAGAATCCCAAAGCATGGTATTATTTCATTTAACAAGACTTTAACCACTTCTCTTGCTTTGGTTGTTCGACAGGGAAAGGCTTCAGGCCTTCCTGAAAACGTGTCAGTCAGAACCAGTAAATAATGATACCCCCCTTTTCTAGGGAGTTCTGAAAAATCAATTTGCCACTGTTGCCCCGAATAATTTCCTTTACCGATTATTCCAAATTTTATTCTATCCTTGGTATTGTGTAAGCAAATGCTACATTGTTGAGTTACTTGTTTTATCATATCGTCCCACTAATGTCTGACTCAGGCTCTTATGCAGTGTGCCAGCTCCCCAATGCGTTTTATTGTGTTCTGTAAGAACTATGGGCCATGTCAAACTAGAGGGTATTACTATGTGGTTATCTTTTAAATATACTCATCCATCTGGTTTCATTTTACCTTTCAAATCTTCAATTAATTTTAAGTCTTCTTTTGTATAATTTGGATATAGTTTGGATTTTACCGTCTGGTATCAAAGACAATGCCTTCACCTCAGTTATTTCAGCTGCCTGCTTAGCCTCTGCCAATCGATTTTCCAATTTCAAAATCGGTGTTCCCCTTTTGGTGTCCCTGACAATGCATGATAGCTACCTTTTCTGGTTGTTTTACAGCCTCTAACAATTTTAAAATTTCTTCAGCATACTTTGTGTTTTCACTGAGCGGTCAGCAATCCATGTTCTTTCCAAATTGCTCCATGAGCATGTACCACGCCGAATGTATATTTAGAATCTGTCCAAATATTTACCCTTTTTCCCGCTGCCAGTTCCAATGCTCTCGTGAGAGCAACTATCTCCGCCTTTTGAGCTGATGTTCCAGGGGGTAAAGGCTTAGACTCGATTACCTGCTGAGTAGTTGTTATAGCATATCCAGCTTTACGTTGTCTTTGCGTAACAAAACTGCTCCCATCCGTGAACCAAGTTTCTTCCGCGTCTTCCATGGGCTCCTCCTTAAGGTCTGGTCGGCTGGAATACACAGTCTCTAGAGTTTCTAAACAATCGTGAATCACAGCTTGTGCCGGAGCATCACTAAGAAAAGAGGCTAGATTCACAATATGAATTATCACAATTTCCACGTCGTCCTGTTCTACCAATATTGCTTGATATTTCAAAATCATCAATTCTTGTTTAAGTTGTTTAAAGACTTTTTGTGCTTCTCCAGTCCAGACTAACTTTGACTGGTTAATCTTTATCAATTCACATAGAGGCTTTACCAATAGTCCATAATTATAAATCCAAAGGCGACACCAACCCGTCATTCCTAAAAAGCTTTGTAGCTCCTTTACCATTTGAGGTTCTGGAGTCCGGCAAATGACTTCCTTATGTTCAGTTCCTAGTTCTCGTTGTCCTTCCGAAATGTCAAATCCCAGATAGGTCACACTTTGTTGAGCCAGCTGGACTTTCTGTCAAGAGACTTGATATCCATTTAAACCCAGAAAATTAAGACGACTTATAGTCCATTGAATACAACTCCCTTTAGTCTCGGTAGCTATTAAGAGATCATCTACATATTGTAACAAAGCACCTTCAGTGTCCGGAGGTATCCATGTTTCGAGTTCCCTTGCTAATTGGTTTCCAAAAATAGTGGGGCTATTCTTGAATCCTTGAGGTAGTAATGTCCACGTAAGCTGCGTCTTTCTGCCTGAATCGGGATTTTCCCATTCAAAGGCGAATAGGTTTTGGCTTTCTGTGGCTAAGCCTAGGCAGAAGAAGGCATCTTTTAAATCCAGTACGGTAAACCAGACTTGACTATTCTTTAATTTAGTCAGCAAAGTATAAGGGTTTGCCACTACTGGATGTATATCCTCAGTGATTTTATTTATGGCCCTCAAATCCTGAACTAGCCTATAGCTTTTTCATCTGCCTTTTTAATTGGCAATATGGGTGCATTGTATTCTGATTCGCATTCAATCAATAATCCATACTGTAAAAACTGATCAATTATCTCTTTAATTCCTTTCCTATCTTCTATCCTCGAAGGATATTACTTAACCTTAACGGGTTTCTCTCCTGGCTTTAATTTAATAATTATTGAGGTCACATTTTTAGCTCTTCCAGGGACTTCGGTAGCCCAAACTCCTGGACATACTTGATCTGTGATCTCTAAAGGTATTTCACTTTTAGGGTCAGTTTGTATTAGTGCCAAGCTTAACACATTTATTAGTTGTTCTTCTCCTGTTCTTAATTCCATTTTCCCTTTTTCAAAGACAATTTCTGCTCCTACTTGCTCTAATAAATCTCTACCTAAGAGTGCCCATGAGGAGCTAGGCATAGATAAAAATCTGTGTATGCCCCATTGTTTCCCTAACTTGTACTTCAAAGGTTCCCAAAAATAAGCCTTTTCGGTTACACCTTGTCCTGGTTTCAGTTAGAACAGAGTTAATTTTCTTCCTAGTAGCTGGGAGAATGCTATGTTTTGGCTTAGGATGAGAAGAGTGCTGATAACACCCCGATGTTTCAATTGTTGCAGAGCAATGCTTATACCAAGCCAAGGACATCTCAGCTTCTTGCTCTGTCCTGCCAACAGGCAGGCTGGGGGTGCAGTAAGAGCTGGGAGGGGACAGACCCAGGACAGGTGACCCAAACTAGCCAAAGGGGTATTCCATAGCATCTGACGTCAGGCTAAACAATACATAGGGGTGGCTAGCCAGGGGGAGGGGGCCGGACTGCTCGGGGTTAGGCTGGGCATCGGTCAGCGGGTGGTGAGCAATTGCATTGTGCATCACTTGTTTGTACACATTATTAGTAGTGGTACTATTATCATCATTGTATTATTATTATTATCATTATTATTATTATTATTTTGTCTTATTAAACTGTCTTTATCTCAACTCACAGGCTTCACTTTCCATTTCTCTCCCCCGTCCCAGAGAGGGAGGGGGAGGGGGAGCGAACAGCTGCGTGGTGTTTAGCTGCCGGCCGGGTTAAACCACGACACACCTTTTACCCTAACATAATAATTCTGTGAAGGCATTAATGCTTGATTTAGAACTGAATACGTTGCCCCATAGCAATAAGAAATTTCACTTCCATTCCTCCCCTAGCTTCATTATATCCAGTGGAGGATCCGCTAGGGTAGATTCCCCAGGTCCCCGTTATTCCTGTTGAAATCAGGGGTTGATTACCCTAGGAAAAGGCTAGTCAATTTGTCCTCCAAAGCCAGGTCCAAACCGTTTTGTTTTATTTATTTAGTTATTTATTTATTTTCATTACATTTCAGAGTTGGTCCAAAAATTCCATAGGGCTTTCTTTTAGACCTTGTTGGAAGCATATTCTCAATTCCCAATTCATCCAGGTTTTAGTATTTACTTAACCGTTCATAATTTTCAGGATGATTCGGGTCTTAGTGGGGGTCGGTCAGGGGAATGCAATTGTCCACAGTTCCCTGAACGGTCCCATCAGCAATCTGAGCTCGCACATGAACTCAGGTTGTTTTAAGAGTTGACCTCTTTTCTGTTTCTGTGACAACTCTCTCGGACCGATCATGGTCCCTTTGCCCTAAAGGGCTAACACCCATGATTTTAAGATCTCTGCCTCGGGCAGAGGCAGAACTATTAACATTCCTACATCCTCTTTCCCTGCTCATTCAACTTCAAACACCTTTAACACTTTCAACAACCCTTTTAACACTTCCTTTATCTTTCTCCAGCCTGTACTTCTCTAATGCCAACATCAAAGGTTCAGTCAGGGGCCAACTTAATTCCCTACCTTTTCCCACCAAGATGCTGAAACATCAGTATACAACATTTCATCCTGTTCTGCTTCTCAAAAAACAACATTAACTGTAGCAAAATATTATAGTTTAAAGTTCCATTTAGGGGCCACTTTTCTCCACATTCCAGCTTATAAAGCGGCCACCACTGATTACGATATTTTATCAATGTTTTCCTGTTCACACTTCCACCGGCAGATCCTCCAATATCCTTCCAGTGACTTAAAACACATCCTAACACACTTTTCTTTAAAATTTCACTGCTTGTTTGCCCCCCCAGTTTCCAGTTTACACTTTCAGAATACACACGTTACTTACAAAAGCGTATCACAAAACGTATCACTCACAAAAATACGGGCACGCAATATCTTTCAGTAGCGATGCCACAAAACTACTATTACCAGCAATATTGCCAAAATCACAGTAACAATAGTCAGAGTCAAATTCCACACGCGAGAAGTCAGAAAACCGAACTGTGTAACACCGTAACGATATCTTTCTTATAACAATGCCACGAACCTACTATTACCACCAGGAAAATAGCCAAAATCGCAGTAACAAGAACCAGAGTTAAATACCATACTCCATGAGTCAGAAAACCGAAATAGACAACACAATTCCAGATGGACCTTAAAGCGAGCTCCTTCCTTAAGGTCCCCAAACATGTACTTATGGTGCTAACCACAAAGTATATACCAAACACTGCCTCGCAGAAGATCACCTTCTGACTTACAGACAGTTCCAGATGACCGGTCTACCAGAAAAACAAACCAGAATAAAGAATATACTCACTTACAATGATGGGGTCCTTGTCTGCCTCCGCAGTGATCCGGTGAGTCGAGGAGTCCCTCCGGGAAATCCCGGGGGTACCCTAGGGAGTCCTGTTCCCAGCAGGTCCTGCAGTCCGGCAGAGAGGTTGTCCCATCTGGGTCGCCAAATTGATTCAAAGATCGAAGCCGAAATTCCTTTAAGTGGTATATTCTTTATTGCAGCGCTGGATGCACGGGGGATCTCTCCACCTATCGTGCATACCCAAAGCAGAAAGCAGTCTTGAATTTATACAATCAATCTATCAATATTCTACAAGCACCTATACATATGCATTACCTATCCCCGCCTTCCCTCGCTTCTCATGCTAATTAGCCTTTTGGCACCTTGCGCCTGCGCAGAGCCTTCCAAGAATTGTGGGCAGGGGTCTTTGGGACGCGGGCAGGGGTCTTTGGGAGGAAGACCCCGAGTCTTCCTCACAGTGTACTTTTCACCTTTGGTCAGGAATCTGCTGAATTGGCATGTTTCTTAATTGCAAGAGCTGGTTGTTGCCAATTCTCCCGTTTGTTGTATCTTTATAATGAATTCCAATGTCCAGTTTCGAGAGTTCTAGTCATTACATTCGTTTCTCTGTCTGCCTGCCGCTTCCTTATCATGAGTTCCAGTATCTTGTTTCGAGATATACAGTCCTTGTCTGGGGATTGTCCTTGCCTCCCCAATAGCTCCTTAATCAGCCTGCACACAATTATCTGAGAATGAAAGCTGCTTTCCAGTAATTCAGAAAGCCAAGTTACGTCTCAGCCTTGAGCATCTCGGGCTTTTGGGCCTGTCTGTAACATTTGGCACCAGCACTAATACTTCTTTTGGCATATGTTTAGCGTTTGGGGCCTGTGTCTGGGATTTGGGCCCTGTCTCGAACCACTGGGGCTTTGTCCTGGGTTTTGGAGCCTTCCTCTAGAGTTCAGGGCCTGTGATTAGGCTTTCGGGGTCTGTGTCTGGGGGCCGGTATCTGGGGGCAAGGGGGGAGCTGCTTGTAGACCCTAGGGGCCAGCATTGAGGGGGTTGGGAGCTGACTCTACACCTTTGGGGCCTGCTTCTGGGAGGGGGGGGGGTTGAGACCTGCATCTGGGGGAGGGGTGGGAGCTCTTTTTATTCCTTTGTAGCCTGTGTCGGGGGGCGGGGGGGAAGGGGAGGGTTGGTTGGGAGCTGCTTGTACACTGTTGGAGCCTGGGTTGAGGGAGGAGGTTTGGAGCTGCTTCTACACCTTTGGGCCTGGCATCGGGGGTAGGGGGTTGGGTGCTGGTTGTAGGGGCCTGTGTTTGGGGGGGGGGCTTGGGACCTGCGTCTGGGGGAGGGGTGGGAGCTGCTTGTACACCTTTGGGGCCTGCATGTGTGGGGGGTCAGGGCCTGTGTCTAGCGGGCTGGGAACTGCTTGTACAATGTAGGAATCTGTTTCTGCAGGGTGGCTGGGAGCTGTTTGTACAACTTTGGGGCCAGCATCTGGGGGTGGCTGGGAGCTGCCTGTACACTGTAGGGGCCTGTGTTTGTGGGGGCCTTGAAGGCCTCCCTCGGGGCAGGGGGGGGGGAGGGTTGGGAGCTGCTTGTATAGGGTAGGGGGCCTGCCTGGCAGGGGTTGGGAGCTGCTTGTAGAATTTGGGTCGCTGTGTCTGGGGGGGGGGTTGGGGCCTGTGTCTCAGGGGTGTTGGGAACTGGTTGTATACCTTTGGGTCCTGTCTCTGGGGGGGGAGCTACTTGTACCCTTACCATAAGCCGTACTCTAACACATACTTCTACCAGTACCCTTACCCTTACCGTAACCCTTACCTTTACCCTTACTCTTACCCTTACCAAAGCATTACCCTTACCCTTAACGTAAGCCTAAACCTTAACCTTATCCTTACACTTACACTTACCGTAAACCTTACCCTTTCTGCTACACTTACCCTTAGCCTAAATCTAAACCTTACACTTACCCTAACCCTAACACTTACCCTTACCATTACCCATATACTTACTCTTACCCTAACCCTAAATCTTACTCAAACACTTACCCTGACCCTTACATTAACCCTAAACCGTACCCTAAAACTTACACTTACTCTTAACCTTAACCTTACGCTTAACCTTAACCTACTACTTACCCTTTCTTATCCGTCACCATACACCTAAAATTAACCCTAACCATTACCCTAACACTTACCCTTACCCTAACCCAAACCCTAATCCTAACTCTAAACCTTACCCTGACTTGTACACTTATCCTTATCCTTACACTTACCCTAACACTTACCCTTACACTTATCCTTATACATATAACTTACCCTTACCCTAAAACTTAACCTTAACCTAACTCTAACCCTAAACCTTACCTTAACCCTTACCCTGACCCTTACATTAACCCTTACCCTTACCCTAAAACTTACTCTTAACCTTAACCTTACCCTTAACCTTAACCTTAACCTAATACTTACCCTTCCGTTTCCCTCACCCTAACCCTAAAATTAACCCTAACCATTACCCTAACACCTACCCTTACCCTAACCCTTACTCTAACCCTTACAATGACCCGTACCCTTACACATACACTTACACTTACCCTTACCCTAAACCTTACCCTTACCATAAGCCATATTCTAACAAATTCTACCCGTACCCTTACCCTTACCGTAATCCTTACCCTTTATGTTACCCTAAACCTTACCCTTACCCTAACACTTACCCTTATCGTAAACCTTACCCTTTCTGCTACATTTACCATTAGCCTAAATCTAAACCTTACACTTACCCTTACCTTAACCCAATACTTACCCTTACGTTTCCCTCACCCTAACCCTAAAATTAACCCTAACCATTATTCTAACACTTACCCTTACCCTAACCCTAACCCTTACTCTAACCCTTACCCTGACCCATACCCTTACACTCACCCTTACCCTTACATTACCCTAACTCTTACCCATACCATAACCCATACCCTAACACATATTTGTACCCTTAACCTTACCGTTACCCTTACCCTTACTCTATCCGTTACCCTTACGCTTACCCTTAACATAAACCTTACCATTAATCTTACCCTTACGCTAACCCTTACCCTTACCCTATCCCTTACACTTATCCTTATCCTTAACCTTACCCCAACCCTTACCCTTAAGCTGAACCTAACCCTAAACCTTACCCCAAACCTTTCCCTGAACCTTACATTAACCCTAACCCTTAACCTAAACCTTACACTTACTCTTAACCTTAACCTTACCCTTAACCTTAAGCTAGTACTTAACCTTACATTTTTCTCACCCTAATCCTAAAATTAACCCTTACCATTACCCTAACACTTAACCGTTACACTTACCCTTATTCTATCCGTTACTCTTACACTTTCCCTTAACATAAACCTTACCCTTTACCTTACCCTTACCATAAGCCATACATCAACACTTATATGTACACTTACGCTTACACTTATCCTAGTAATTACTCGTACAATTACCCTTAACCTAACCATAAACATTAAGGATAAGCTTAAGGGTCACCCTTAAGGTTAACGTTATCCTAACACTTACACTTAAGTTCATGGTAAGGGTTAGAGTAAGGGTAAGTGTTAGGGTAATGGTTAGGCTAATTTTAGGTTTAGGGTGAGGGAAACGTAAGAGTAAGTATTAGGTTACAGCTAAGGTTAAGGTTAAGAGTAAGTGTAAGGTTTAGTGTAAGGATTAGGGTTAATGTAAGGGTCAAGGTAAGGGTTGGGGTAAAGGTTTAGGTAAAGGGTAAAAATATGTATATTGTAAGGGTGAGGGGTTAGGGTAATGGTTAGATTTTAGTTAGATTTAGGTAAGGGTGAGGGTTCGGGTAAGGTTTAGAATTAGGCAAAGGGTAAGTGTAGCAGAAAGGGTAAGGTTTAGGATAAGGGTAAGTGTTAGGATAAGGGTAAGGTTTAGGGTTAGCTTAATAGTAAGGTTAAGGGTAATTGTACGAGTAATTGCTAGGGTAAGTGCAAGCGTAAGTGTACATGTAAGTGTTGTTGTATGGCTTATGGTAAGGGTAAGGTCAAGTGTAAGGTTTATGTTAAGGGTAAGCGTAAGGGTAACAGATAGAGTAAGGGTAAGGGTAAGGTTAAGGGTAACGGTAAGGTTAAGGGTACAAATATGTGTTAGGGTATGGGTTATGGTATGGGTAAGAATTAGGGTAAGTATAAGGGTAAGGGTAAGTGTAAGGGTACAGGTCAGGGTAAGGGTTAGAGTAAGGGTTAGGGTTAGGGTAAGGTTAAGTGTTAGGGTAATGGTTAGGGTTAGTTTTAGGGTTAAAGTCAGGAAAATGTATGCGTAAGTATTAGGTGAATGTTAAGGGTAAGGTTAAGGTTAAGAGTAAGGGTAAGGTTTAGGGTAAGGGTTAGGGTTAATGTAAGGGTCAGGGTAAGGGTTGGGGTAAGGTTTAGGGTAAGGGTTAGGTTCAGGATAAGTGTTAGGGTAAGGGTAAGGTTAATGGCAACCGTAAGTGTAAAGAAAAGGGTTAGGGAAAGGGTAAGAATAAGGGTATGGGTAACGGTAAGGGCGAGGGTTAGGCTAAGGGTAAGTGTAAGGTTTAGATTTAGGCTAAGGGTAAGTGTAGCAGAAAGGGTAAGGTTTACGGTAAGGGTAAGTGTTAGGATAAGGATAAGGTTTAGGGTTAGGTTAAGGGTAAGGGTAAGGGTAATGGTAAGGGTAAGGGTAACAGTAAGGGTAAGGGTAACGGTAACGGTAAGGGTAAGGGTAACGGTAACGGTAAGGGTAAGGGTAACGGTAACGGTAAGGGTAAGGGTTACGGTAAGGGTACGGTTACGGGTAGAAGTATGTGTTAGAGTATGGGTTATGGTAAGGGTAAGGGTTAGAGTAAGGGTTAGGGTGAGGGTAATGGTTAGGGTTAATTTTAGGGTTAGGGTGAGGGAAAAGTAAGGGTAAGTATTAGGTTAAGGTTAAGGGTAAGGTTAAGGTTAAGTTTTAGGGTTAGGGTTAATGTAAGGGTCAGGGTAAGGGTTCAGGTAAGGTTTAGGGTTAGGGTTAGGTTAAGGTTAAGTGTTAGGGTAAGGGTAAGGTAAATGGTAACCGTAAGTGTAAGGGTAAGGGTTAGGGTAAAGGGAAGAGTAAGGGGAAGGGGAAGGGGAAGTCTAAGGGTCCGGGTTCGGGTAAAAGTTAGAGTAAGGGTTAGGGTTAGGTAAGGATAAGTGTTCAGGTAATGGTTACGGTTAATTTTAGGGTTATGGTGAGGGAAAGGTAAGGGTATGTATTAGTTTAAGGGTAAGGTTAAAGGTAAGATTAAGTGTAAGGTTTAGGTTAAGGGTTAGGATTAGAGTTAGGGTTAGGGTAAGGGTTAGGGTTAATGTAAGGGTCAGGGTAAGGGTTGGGGTAAGGTTTAGGTCAAGGGTAAAAGTAAGTATAATGGTAAGGGTAAGGGTGAGGGTTAGGGTAAGGTTTAGAATTAGGCAAAGGGTAAGTGTAGCAAAAAGGGTAAGGTTTAGGATAAGGGTAAGTGTTAGGATAAGGGTAAGGTTTAGGGTTAACTTAATAGTAAGGTTAAGGGTAATTGTACGAGTAATTGCTAGGGTAAGTGCAAGCGTAAGTGTACATGTAACTGTTGTTGTATGGCTTATGATAAGGGTGTGAGGAATGTTTTAACAATTCGTGTCCATAAAGAACAATTCTGTTTGAATCCTGTCTGCCTCTGGGCCCTGCACTGGCAATTTAATTCTTGAACCTCAGCTGCAGCGTGTCCCAGTCTCCCCCTCATTCTAGTCAATTTATCACTCCTTAAATTTATGAACCTGTTTGCTTTTGTTATTCCGGACTTCTATTTCTAACACTGCTATAGATGTGTCTGTGAATGGCTGGGGAAGAATGTTTTAATTACTCGTGAAGCTGTTTGTGTTTGATGTCTGGGAGTTTCAGAACAACTGATAACAACTAGTGACTGTTATGGGATACTATGCGGATCTTTGGTATCTGGTTAGGGGGGCCGAGAGATTAAGAGGAAGGAAAAAGAAGCTGAAGGACGGCTGGGAGACAAGTCTTGAAGAGAATGTTCTATAAACTTGGTATGGTGCCAAGTAAGTACAAAGGGGGAGAGGAAGACTACGAGCTGATTAAGGAGGTACTGGGGAGGTATTGGGGAGGCAAGGGCAATCCCCAGACATGGACTGTATATCTCGAAACAAGACACTGGAACTCATGATAAGGAAGCGGCAGACGGACAGAGAAACGAATGTAAGGACTATAAATCTTGAAACTGGACATTGGAATTCATTATAAAGATACAACAAACGGGAGAATTAGCAACAACCAGCTCTTGCAATTAAGAAACATGCCAATTCAGCAGATTCCTGACCAAAGGTGAAAAGTACACTGTGAGGAAGACTCGGGGTCTTCCTCCCAAAGACCCCTGCCCACGTCCCAAAGACCCCTGCCCACAATTCTTGGGAGGCTCTACGCAGGCGCAAGGTGCCAAAAGGCTAATTAGCATGAGAAGCGAGGGAAGGCGGGGATAGGTAATGCATATGTATAGGCACTTGTAGAATATTGATAGATTGATTGTATAAATTCAAGACTGCTTTCCGCTTTGGGTATGCACGATAGGTGGAGAGATCCCCCGTGCATCCAGCGCTGCAATAAAGAATATACCACTTAAAGGAATTTCGGCTTCGATCTTTGAATCAACCTGGCACCCCAGATGGGACGACCTCTCTGCCGGACCGCAGGACCCGCTGGGGACAGGACTCCCTAGGGTACCCCCGGGATTTCCCGGAGGGACTCCTCGACTCACCGGATCACTGCGGAGGCAGACAAGGACCCCATCATTGTAAGTGAGTATATTCTTTATTCTGGTTTGTTTTTCTGGTAGACCGGTCATCTAGGACTGTCCAGTAAGTCGGAAGGTGACTTCTGCAGGACAGTATTTGGTATATACTTTGTGGTTAGTACCACAGGTATATCTGGGGACCTTGGGGTCCATCTGTATCTGGAACTGTCTGTAAGTCAGAAGGTGATCTTCTGCGAGGCAGTGTTTGGTATATACTTTGTGGTAAGCACCATAAGTATATTTGGGGACCTTAAGGAAAGAGCTCGCTTTAAGGTCCATCTGGAATTGTGTTGTCTATTTCGGTTTTCTGACTCATGGAGTATGGTATTTAACTTTGGTTATTGTTACTGTGATTTTGGCTATTTTTCTGGTGGTAATAGTAGGTTCGTGGCATTGTTATAAGAGAGATATCGTTACGGTGTTACACAGTTCGGTTTTCTGACTTATCGCATGTGGAATTTGACTCTGACTATTGTTACTGTGATTTTGGCAATATTGCTGGTAATAGTAGTTTTGTGACATCGCTACTGAAAGATAATGCGTGCCCGTATTTTTGTGAGTGATACGTTTTGTGATACGCTTTTGCAAGTAACATGTGTATTCTGAAAGTGTAAACTGGAAACTGGGGGGGCAAACAAGCAGTGAAATTTTAAAGAAAAGTGTGTTAGGATGTGTTTTAAGTCACTGGAAGGATATTGGAGGATCTGCCGGTGGAAGTGTGAACAGGAAAACATTGATAAAATATCGTAATCAGTGGTGGCCGCTTTATAAGCTGGAATGTGGAGAAAAGTGGCCCCTAAATGGAACTTTAAACTATAATATTTTGCTACAGTTAATGTTGGTTTTTTTGAGAAGCAGAACAGGATGAAATGTTGTATACTGATGTTTCAGCATCTTGGTGGGAAAAGGTAGGGAATTAAGTTGGCCCCTGACTGAGCCTTTGATGTTGGCATTAGAGAAGTACAGGCTGGAGAAAGATAAAGGAAGTGTTAAAAGGGTTGATGAAAGTGTTAAAGGTGTTTGAAGTTGAATGAGCAGGGAAAGAGGATGTAGGAATGTTAATAGTTCTGCCTCTGCCCGAGGCAGAGATCTTAAAATCATGGGTGTTAGCCCTTTAGGGCAAAGGGACCATGATCGGTCCGAGAGAGTTGTCACAGAAACAGAAAAGAGGTCAACTCTTAAAACAATCTGAGTTCATGTGCGAGCTCAGATTGCCGATGGGACCGTTCAGGGAACTGTGGAAAATTGCATTCCCCTGACCGACCCCCGCTAAGACCCAAATCATCCTGAAAATTATGAACGGTTAAGTAAATACTAAAATCTGGATGAATTGGGAATTGAGAATATGCTTCCAACAAGGTCTAAAAGAAAGCCCTATGGAATTTTTGGACCAACTCTGAAATGTAACGAAAATAAATAAATAACTAAATAAATAAAACAAAACGGTTTGGACCTGGCTTTGGAGGACAAATTGACTAGCCTTTTCCTAGGATAATCGACCCCTGATTTCAACAGGAATAATGGGGACCTGGGGAATCTACCCTAGCGGATCCTCCACTGGTTATAATGAAGCTAGGGGAGGAATGGAAGTGAAATTTCTTATTGCTATGGGGCAACGTATTCAGTTCTAAATCAAGCATTAATGCCTTCACAGAATTATTATGTTAGGGTAAAAGATGTGTTGTGGTTTAACCCGGCCGACAGCTAAACACCACGCAGCTGTTCGCTCCCCCTCCCCCTCCCTCTCTGGGACGGGGGAGAGAAATGGAAAGTGAAGCCCGTGAGTTGAGATAAAGACAGTTTAATAAGACAAAATAATAATAATAATAATAATAATAATAATAATAATAATAATAATAATAATAATACAATGATGATAATAGTACCACTACTAATAATGTGTACAAACAAGTGATGCACAATGCAATTGCTCACCACCTGCTGACCGATGCCCAGCCTAACCCCGAGCAGTCCGGCCCCCTCCCCCTGGCTAGCCACCCCTATGTATTGTTTAGCCTGACATCAGATGGTATGGAATACCCCTTTGGCTAGTTCGGGTCACCTGTCCTGGGTCTGTCCCCTCCCAGCTCTTGCTGCTCCCCCAGCCTGCCTGTTGGCAGGACAGAGCAAAAGGCTGAGGTGTCCTTGGCTTGGTATAAGCATTGCTCTGCAACAATTAAAACATCAGGGTGTTATCAGCACTCTTCTCATCCTAAGCCAAAACATAGCATTCTCCCAGCTACTAGGAAGAAAATTAACTCTGTTCTAACTGAAACCAGGACAAGGTGTAACCGAAAAGGCTTATTTTTGTGAACCTTTGAAGTACAAGTTAGGGAAACAATGGGGCATACACAGATTTTTATCTATGCCTAGCTCCTCATGGGCACTCTTAGGTAGAGATTTATTAGAGCAAGTAGGAGCAGAAATTGTCTTTGAAAAAGGGAAAATGGAATTAAGAACAGGAGAAGAACAACTAATAAATGTGTTAAGCTTGGCACTAATACAAACTGACCCTAAAAGTGAAATACCTTTAGAGATCACAGATCAAGTATGTCCAGGAGTTTGGGCTACCGAAGTCCCTGGAAGAGCTAAAAATGTGACCTCAATAATTATTAAATTAAAGCCAGGAGAGAAACCCGTTAAGGTTAAGTAATATCCTTTGAGGATAGAAGATAGGAAAGGAATTAAAGAGATAATTGATCAATTTTTACAGTATGGATTATTGATTGAATGCGAATCAGAATCCAATGCACCCATATTGCCAATTAAAAAGGCAGATGAAAAAGCTATAGGCTAGTTCAGGATTTGAGGGCCATAAATAAAATCACTGAGGATATACATCCAGTAGTGGCAAACCCTTATACTTTGCTGACTAAATTAAAGAATAGTCAAGTCTGGTTTACCGTACTGGATTTAAAAGATGCCTTCTTCTGCCTAGGCTTAGCCACAGAAAGCCAAAACCTATTCGCCTTTGAATGGGAAAATCCCGATTCAGGCAGAAAGACGCAGCTTACGTGGACATTACTACCTCAAGGATTCAAGAATAGCCCCACTATTTTTGGAAACCAATTAGCAAGGGAACTCGAAACATGGATACCTCCGGACACTGAAGGTGCTTTGTTACAATATGTAGATGATCTCTTAATAGCTACCGAGACTAAAGGGAGTTGTATTCAATGGACTATAAGTCGTCTTAATTTTCTGGGTTTAAATGGATATCAAGTCTCTTGACAGAAAGTCCAGCTGGCTCAACAAAGTGTGACCTATCTGGGATTTGACATTTCGGAAGGACAACGAGAACTAGGAACTGAACATAAGGAAGTCATTTGCCGGACTCCAGAACCTCAAATGGTAAAGGAGCTACAAACCTTTTTAGGAATGACAGGTTGGTGTCGCCTTTGGATTTATAATTATGGACTATTGGTAAAGCCTCTATGTGAATTGATAAAGATTAACCAGTCAAAGTTAGTCTGGACTGGAGAAGCACAAAAAGTCTTTAAACAACTTAAACAAGAATTGATGATTTTGAAATATCAAGCAATATTGGTAGAACAGGACGACGTGGAAATTGTGATAATTCATATTGTGAATCTAGCCTCTTTTCTTAGTGATGCTCCGGCACAAGCTGTGATTCACGATTGTTTAGAAACTCTAGAGACTGTGTATTCCAGCCGACCAGACCTTAAGGAGGAGCCCATGGAAGATGCGGAAGACACTTGGTTCACGGATGGGAGCAGTTTTGTTACGCAAAGACAACGTAAAGCTGGATATGCTATAACAACTACTCAGCAGGTAATCGAGTCTAAGCCTTTACCCCCTGGAACATCAGCTCAAAAGGCGGAGATAGTTGCTCTCACGAGAGCATTGGAACTGGCAGCGGGAAAAAGGGTAAATATTTGGACAGATCCTAAATATACATTCGGCGTGGTACATGCTCATGGAGCAATTTGGAAAGAACATGGATTGCTGACCGCTCAGTGAAAACACAAAGTATGCTGAAGTAATTTTAAAATTGTTAGAGGCTGTAAAACAACCAGAAAAGGTAGCTATCATGCATTGTCAGGGACACCAAAAGGGGAACACCGATTTTGAAATTGGAAATCGACTGGCAGAGGCTAAGCAGGCAGCTGAAATAACTGAGGTGAAGGCATTGTCTTTGATACCAGACGGTAAAATCCAAACTATATCCAAATTATACAAAAGAAGACTTAAAATTAATTGAAGATTTGAAAGGTAAAATGAAACCAGATGGATGAGTATATTTAAAAGATAACCACATAGTAATACCCTCTAGTTTGACATGGCCCATAGTTCTTACAGAACACAATAAAACGCATTGGGGAGCTGGCACACCGCATAAGAGCCTGAGTCCGACATTAGTGGGACGATATGATAAAACAAGTAACTCAACAATGTAGCATTTGCTTACACAATAACCCCAATACCAAGAATAGAATAAAATTTGGAATAATCGGTAAAGGAAATTATTCGGGGCAACAGTGGCAAATTGATTTTTCAGAACTCCCTAGAAAAGGGGGGTATCATTATTTACTGGTTCTGACTGACACGTTTTCAGGAAGGCCTGAAGCCTTTCCCTGTCGAACAACCAAAGCAAGAGAAGTGGTTAAAGTCTTGTTAAATGAAATAATACCATGCTTTGGGATTCTAGTAGCAATGTCTTCTGATAGAGTTTCACATTTTTGTGCACAAGTGGTAGACCAGATAAGTAAGATTCTAAAGATAGATTGGCAACTGCATACTCCTTATAGACCACAGGCAAGTGGACAGGTAGAAAAAATGAACCATTTAATTAAACAATAAATAGCTAAAATTGGATAAGAAGCTAATTTGTCATGGCCTCAATCCCTCCCTTTAGCATTACTTGGAATTAGAGTTAAACCTAGAATAAAAGGAAATTTGAGTCCCTTCAAAATCTTATATGGAAGGCCATAGCAATTTCTATTTAGTGGAGAGGACCTAACGCAGTTAGGATCAGAACATTTATATGCTTATATAACCGAACTTCAGAAACAATTAAATAAAGTACATACATTTGTTTTAGGGACCAGGGCTAGAGGGTTGGATCAACCAATCCACCCCTTTAAGCTCGGGGATTATATATATATAAAGACTTTTTCAGGACAACCCGTACAGGAAAAATGGAAGGAAAGTGGATGGGAGCATACCAAGTATTACTGACAACACACACCGCCATTAAGATTAAGAAGCAAGCAGCTTGGATCCACAATTCAAGGGTGAAGAAGGCCCCGGCGAGGATATGGACCACCACTCCAATTGGACCAACAAAATTACGGTTTTCCAGATCCTAATGATTGCAGGGGTGCGGTTCTCGGATTTGGGGTGGGCAACTTGGGATGAGAACTTACACCTGACCTTAATACAAACAATTTCTCAAGTAACTAATAAGACGAACTGTTGGGTATGCACCCATCTGCCACAGCATGGGAATAAGGGTGTATCGTTAATTGGGATTCCCTTGCCTGCAAACTTATCTTGGACTAATTTGTGGGAAAACACGTCTTGGGGTCGAAAATATTAAGCAGTTTTGGAACTAGAAGTGAGTAGCTTCATGCCGTTAGAATCCTATTATGTATGTGTACAAAGGTGTAACCCGCCTAAGGGTATAGGAAAACAGCATTGTATAAATACGGATACTACTTATGTGGGAAATCAGACATCTTGTAATTGAACAATTGATATTAGTACGACTAGCGGCTGGGCAAATTCAACCAGCTGGACGGTTCCAGAAGGAAAAGGGTGGTATTGGCTATGCAATGATACAGCCCGTAAGGTCTTGCCTGAGAATTGGAAGGGAACTTGCACTCTTGGAGCGGTAGTCCCCAATATGACAGTACATGATGTAGTGCCTCGAGGTTACTTGAGAAATCATATCCGGAGAATCAGATGAAAAATTAACAATCCATTGGTAGAGAGACACACCCCTTTTCATAGTTTTGTGCGATGGTTTATCCCATGGTTAGGAGTGAGTGAATTGGAAAAGGCAATAGTTAATATTTCTGCAATTATAGAGAAGTTAGAAAACAAAATTCTGGATGCTATAAAGGCTCAACAAGAAGAGATATCTAGTTTATCACAGGTAGTGTTACAAAATCGGATGGCCCTAGACTTGTTACTGGCCACTCAAGGGGGAGTCTGTACAGTAATAAACACAAGTTGTTGTATGTATGTAGATCAGAGTGGAAGGATCTCTACCGACCTGGAAGAAATATGGAAGCAGACCAGGATCCTACATGAGATCAGTAAAGATGATCTTTCATGGAGTTTTAGTGAACTATGGAATAAGTTAACCTCCTGGTTGCCCAATTTCCAATGGTTGAAACAAGTATTCATTGCTCTAATCGTATTAGTAGTGTTAGGAATATTTGTGTGCATGTTGTTTAGATGCCTGCTTTGTTGTGTTACTGTAAATAATGGAAGTATCTGATGCAAAAGAATTTGCATGGGAAAAGAAAAGGGGGGATTGATTAAGGAGGTATTGGGGAGGCAAGGACAATCCCCAGACAAGGACTGTATATCTCGAAACAAGACACTGGAACTCATGATAAGGAAGCGGCAGGCGGACAGAGAAACAAATGTAAGGACTATAAATCTCGAAACTGGACATTGGAATTCATTATAAAGATACAACAAACGGGAGAATTAGCAACAACCAGCTCTTGCAATTAAGAAACATGCCAATTCAGCAGATTCCTGACCAAAGGTGAAAAGTACACTGTGAGGAAGACTCGGGGTCTTCCTCCCAAAGACCCCTGCCCACGTCCCAAAGACCCCTGCCCACAATTCTTGGAAGGCTCTGCGCAGGCGCAAGGTGCCAAAAGGCTAATTAGCATGAGAAGCGAGGGAAGGCGGGGATAGGTAATGCATATGTATAGGTGCTTGTAGAATATTGATAGATTGATTGTATAAATTCAAGACTGCTTTCTGCTTTGGGTATGCACGATAGGTGGAGAGATCCCCCGTGCATCCAGCGCTGCAATAAAGAATATACCACTTAAAGGAATTTC
The DNA here is from genome assembly GCF_965140915.1 of Aythya marila. NCBI lineage: Eukaryota > Metazoa > Chordata > Aves > Anseriformes > Anatidae > Aythya > Aythya marila. The sequence continues at coordinate 70,550 of NW_028137208.1, read as the reverse complement.
GGCTTCGATCTTTGAATCAATTTGGCGACCCAGATGGGACAACCTCTCTGCCGGACTGCAGGACCTGCTGGGAACAGGACTCCCTAGGGTACCCCCGGGATTTCCCGGAGGGACTCCTCGACTCACCGGATCACTGCGGAGGCAGACAAGGACCCCATCATTGTAAGTGAGTATATTCTTTATTCTGGTTTGTTTTTCTGGTAGACCGGTCATCTGGAACTGTCTGTAAGTCAGAAGGTGATCTTCTGCGAGGCAGTGTTTGGTATATACTTTGTGGTTAGCACCATAAGTACATGTTTGGGGACCTTAAGGAAGGAGCTCGCTTTAAGGTCCATCTGGAATTGTGTTGTCTATTTCGGTTTTCTGACTCATGGAGTATGGTATTTAACTCTGGTTCTTGTTACTGCGATTTTGGCTATTTTCCTGGTGGTAATAGTAGGTTCGTGGCATTGTTATAAGAAAGATATCGTTACGGTGTTACACAGTTCGGTTTTCTGACTTATCGCATGTGGAATTTGACTCTGACTATTGTTACTGTGATTTTGGCAATATTGCTGGTAATAGTAGTTTTGTGGCATCGCTACTGAAAGATATTGCGTGCCCGTATTTTTGTGAGTGATACGTTTTGTGATACGCTTTTGTAAGTAACGTGTGTATTCTGAAAGTGTAAACTGGAAACTGGGGGGGCAAACAAGCAGTGAAATTTTAAAGAAAAGTGTGTTAGGATGTGTTTTAAGTCACTGGAAGGATATTGGAGGATCTGCCGGTGGAAGTGTGAACAGGAAAACATTGATAAAATATCGTAATCAGTGGTGGCCGCTTTATAAGCTGGAATGTGGAGAAAAGTGGCCCCTAAATGGAACTTTAAACTATAATATTTTGCTACAGTTAATGTTGTTTTTTGAGAAGCAGAACAGGATGAAATGTTGTATACTGATGTTTCAGCATCTTGGTGGGAAAAGGTAGGGAATTAAGTTGGCCCCTGACTGAACCTTTGATGTTGGCATTAGAGAAGTACAGGCTGGAGAAAGATAAAGGAAGTGTTAAAAGGGTTGTTGAAAGTGTTAAAGGTGTTTGAAGTTGAATGAGCAGGGAAAGAGGATGTAGGAATGTTAATAGTTCTGCCTCTGCCCGAGGCAGAGATCTTAAAATCATGGGTGTTAGCCCTTTAGGGCAAAGGGACCATGATCGGTCCGAGAGAGTTGTCACAGAAACAGAAAAGAGGTCAACTCTTAAAACAACCTGAGTTCATGTGCGAGCTCAGATTGCTGATGGGACCGTTCAGGGAACTGTGGACAATTGCATTCCCCGACCGACCCCCACTAAGACCCGAATCATCCTGAAAATTATGAACGGTTAAGTAAATACTAAAACCTGGATGAATTGGGAATTGAGAATATGCTTCCAACAAGGTCTAAAAGAAAGCCCTATGGAATTTTTGGACCAACTCTGAAATGTAATGAAAATAAATAAATAAATAAATAAATAAATAAAACAAAACGGTTTGGACCTGGCTTTGGAGGACAAATTGACTAGCCTTTTCCTAGGGTAATCAACCCCTGATTTCAACAGGAATAACGGGGACCTGGGGAATCTACCCTAGCGGATCCTCCACTGGTTATAATGAAGCTAGGGGAGGAATGGAAGTGAAATTTCTTATTGCTATGGGGCAACGTATTCAGTTCTAAATCAAGCATTAATGCCTTCACAGAATTATTATGTTAGGGTAAAAGGTGTGTCGTGGTTTAACCTGGCCGGCAGCTAAACACCACGCAGCTGTTCGCTCACCCTCCCCCTCCCTCTCTGGGATGGGGGAGAGAAATGGAAAGTGAAGCCCGTGAGTTGAGATAAAGACAGTTTAATAAGACAAAATAATAATAATAATAATAATAATAATAATAATAATAATAATAATAATAATAATAATAATAATAATAATAATAATAATAATAATACAATGATGATAATAGTACCACTAGTAATAATGTGTACAAACAAGTGATGCACAATGCAATTGCTCACCACCCGCTGACCGATGCCCAGCCTAACCCCGAGCAGTCCGGCCCCCTCCCCCTGGCTAGCCACCCCTATGTATTGTTTAGCCTGACGTCAGATGCTATGGAATACCCCTTTGGCTAGTTTGGGTCACCTGTCCTGGGTCTGTCCCCTCCCAGCTCTTACTGCACCCCCAGCCTGCCTGTTGGCAGGACAGAGCAAGAAGCTGAGATGTCCTTGGCTTGGTATAAGCATTGCTCTGCAACAACTGAAACATCAGGGTGTTATCAGCACTCTTCTCATCCTAAGCCAAAACATAGCATTCTCCCAGCTACTAGGAAGAAAATTAATTCTGTTCTAACTGAAACCAGGACAAGGTGTAACCGAAAAGGCTTATTTTTGTGAACCTTTTGAAGTACAAGTTAGGGAAACAATGGGGCATACACAGATTTTTATCTATGCCTAGCTCCTCATGGGCACTCTTAGGTAGAGATTTATTAGAGCAAGTAGGAGCAGAAATTGTCTTTGAAAAAGGGAAAATGGAATTAAGAACAGGAGAAGAACAACTAATAAATGTGTTAAGCTTGGCACTAATACAAACTGACCCTAAAAGTGAAATACCTTTAGAGATCACAGATCAAGTATGTCCAGGAGTTTGGGCTACCGAAGTCCCTGGAAGAGCTAAAAATGTGACCTTAATAATTATTAAATTAAAGCCAGGAGAGAAACCCGTTAAGGTTAAGTAATATCCTTTGAGGATAGAAGATAGGAAAGGAATTAAAGAGATAATTGATAAAGTTTTACAGTATGGATTATTGATTGAATGCGAATCAGAATCCAATGCACCCATATTGCCAATTAAAAAGGCAGATGAAAAAGCTATAGGCTAGTTCAGGATTTGAGGGCCATAAATAAAATCACTGAGGATATACATCCAGTAGTGGCAAACCCTTATACTTTGCTGACTAAATTAAAGAATAGTCAAGTCTGGTTTACCGTACTGGATTTAAAAGATGCCTTCTTCTGCCTAGGCTTAGCCACAGAAAGCCAAAACCTATTCGCCTTTGAATGGGAAAATCCCGATTCAGGCAGAAAGACGCAGCTTACGTGGACATTACTACCTCAAGGATTCAAGAATAGCCCCACTATTTTTGGAAACCAATTAGCAAGGGAACTCGAAACATGGATACCTCCGGACACTGAAGGTGCTTTGTTACAATATGTAGATGATCTCTTAATAGCTACCGAGACTAAAGGGAGTTGTATTCAATGGACTATAAGTCGTCTTAATTTTCTGGGTTTAAATGGATATCAAGTCTCTTGACAGAAAGTCCAGCTGGCTCAACAAAGTGTGACCTATCTGGGATTTGACATTTCGGAAGGACAACGAGAACTAGGAACTGAACATAAGGAAGTCATTTGCCGGACTCCAGAACCTCAAATGGTAAAGGAGCTACAAACCTTTTTAGGAATGACAGGTTGGTGTCGCCTTTGGATTTATAATTATGGACTATTGGTAAAGCCTCTATGTGAATTGATAAAGATTAACCAGTCAAAGTTAGTCTGGACTGGAGAAGCACAAAAAGTCTTTAAACAACTTAAACAAGAATTGATGATTTTGAAATATCAAGCAATATTGGTAGAACAGGACGACGTGGAAATTGTGATAATTCATATTGTGAATCTAGCCTCTTTTCTTAGTGATGCTCCGGCACAAGCTGTGATTCACGATTGTTTAGAAACTCTAGAGACTGTGTATTCCAGCCGACCAGACCTTAAGGAGGAGCCCATGGAAGATGCGGAAGACACTTGGTTCACGGATGGGAGCAGTTTTGTTACGCAAAGACAACGTAAAGCTGGATATGCTATAACAACTACTCAGCAGGTAATCGAGTCTAAGCCTTTACCCCCTGGAACATCAGCTCAAAAGGCGGAGATAGTTGCTCTCACGAGAGCATTGGAACTGGCAGCGGGAAAAAGGGTAAATATTTGGACAGATCCTAAATATACATTCGGCGTGGTACATGCTCATGGAGCAATTTGGAAAGAACATGGATTGCTGACCGCTCAGTGAAAACACAAAGTATGCTGAAGTAATTTTAAAATTGTTAGAGGCTGTAAAACAACCAGAAAAGGTAGCTATCATGCATTGTCAGGGACACCAAAAGGGGAACACCGATTTTGAAATTGGAAATCGACTGGCAGAGGCTAAGCAGGCAGCTGAAATAACTGAGGTGAAGGCATTGTCTTTGATACCAGACGGTAAAATCCAAACTATATCCAAATTATACAAAAGAAGACTTAAAATTAATTGAAGATTTGAAAGGTAAAATGAAACCAGATGGATGAGTATATTTAAAAGATAACCACATAGTAATACCCTCTAGTTTGACATGGCCCATAGTTCTTACAGAACACAATAAAACGCATTGGGGAGCTGGCACACCGCATAAGAGCCTGAGTCCGACATTAGTGGGACGATATGGTAAAACAAGTAACTCAACAATGTAGCATTTGCTTACACAATAACCCCAATACCAAGAATAGAATAAAATTTGGAATAATCGGTAAAGGAAATTATTCGGGGCAACAGTGGCAAATTGATTTTTCAGAACTCCCTAGAAAAGGGGGGTATCATTATTTACTGGTTCTGACTGACACGTTTTCAGGAAGGCCTGAAGCCTTTCCCTGTCAAACAAACAAAGCAAGAGAAGTGGTTAAAGTCTTGTTAAATGAAATAATACCATGCTTTGGGATTCTAGTAGCAATGTCTTCTGATAGAGTTTCACATTTTTGTGCACAAGTGGTAGACCAGATAAGTAAGATTCTAAAGATAGATTGGCAACTGCATACTCCTTATAGACCACAGGCAAGTGGACAGGTAGAAAAAATGAACCATTTAATTAAACAATAAATAGCTAAAATTGGATAAGAAGCTAATTTGTCATGGCCTCAATCCCTCCCTTTAGCATTACTTGGAATTAGATTTAAACCTAGAATAAAAGGAAATTTGAGTCCCTTCAAAATCTTATATGGAAGGCCATAGCAATTTCTATTTAGTGGAGAGGACCTAACGCAGTTAGGATCAGAACATTTATATGCTTATATAACTGAACTTCAGAAACAATTAAATAAAGTACATAAATTTGTTTTAGGGACCAGGGCTAGAGGGTTGGATCAACCAATCCACCCCTTTAAGCTCAGGGATTTTATTTTTATAAAGACTTTTTCAGGACAACCCGTGCAGGAAAAATGGAAGGAAAGTGGATGGGAGCATACCAAGTATTACTGACAACACACACCGCCATTAAGATTAAGAAGCAAGCAGCTTGGATCCACAATTCAAGGGTGAAGAAGGCCCCGGCGAGGATATGGACCACCACTCCAATTGGACCAACAAAATTACGGTTTTCCAGATCCTAATGATTGCAGGGGTGCGGTTCTCGGATTTGGGGTGGGCAACTTGGGATGAGAACTTACACCTGACCTTAATACAAACAATTTCTCAAGTAACTAATAAGACGAACTGTTGGGTATGCACCCATCTGCCACAGCATGGGAATAAGGGTGTATCGTTAATTGGGATTCCCTTGCCTGCAAACTTATCTTGGACTAATTTGTGGGAAAACACATCTCGGGGTCGAAAACATTAAGCAGTTTTGGAACTAGAAGTGAGTAGCTTCATGCCGTTAGAATCCTATTATGTATGTGTACAAAGGTGTAACCCGCCTAAGGGTATAGGAAAACAGCATTGTATAAATACGGATACTACTTATGTGGGAAATCAGACATCTTGTAATTGAACAAGTGATATTAGTACGACTAGCGGCTGGACAAATTCAACCAGCTGGACGGTTCCAGAAGGAAAAGGGTGGTATTGGCTATGCAATGATACAGCCCGTAAGGTCTTGCCTGAGAATTGGAAGGGAACTTGCACTCTTGGAGCGGTAGTCCCCAATATGACAGAACATGATGTAGTGCCTCGAGGTTACTTGAGAAATCATATCCGGAGAATCAGATGAAAAATTAACAATCCATTGGTAGAGAGACACACCCCTTTTCATAGTTTTGTGCGATGGTTTATCCCATGGTTAGGAGTGAGTGAATTGGAAAAGGCAATAGTTAATATTTCTGCAATTATAGAGAAGTTAGAAAACAAAATTCTGGATGCTATAAAGGCTCAACAAGAAGAGATATCTAGTTTATCACAGGTAGTATTCCAAAATCGGATGGCCCTAGACTTGTTACTGGCCACTCAAGGGGGAGTCTGTACAGTAATAAACACAAGTTGTTGTATGTATGTAGATCAGAGTGGAAGGATCTCTACCGACCTGGAAGAAATATGGAAGCAGACCAGGATCCTACATGAGATCAGTAAAGATGATCTTTCATGGAGTTTTAGTGAACTATGGACTAAGTTAACCTCCTGGTTGCCCAATTTCCAATGGTTGAAACAAGTATTCATTGCTCTAATCGTATTAGTAGTGTTAGGAATATTTGTGTGCATGTTGTTTAGATGCCTGCTTTGTTGTGTTACTGTAAATAATGAAAGTATCTGATGCAAAAGAATTTGCATGGGAAAAGAAAAGGGGGGATTGATTAAGGAGGTATTGGGGAGGCAAGGACAATCCCCAGACAAGGACTGTATATCTCGAAACAAGACACTGGAACTCATGATAAGGAAGCGGCAGGCGGACAGAGAAACAAATGTAAGGACTATAAATCTCGAAACTGGACATTGGAATTCATTATAAAGATACAACAAACGGGAGAATTAGCAACAACCAGCTCTTGCAATTAAGAAACATGCCAATTCAGCAGATTCCTGACCAAAGGTGAAAAGTACACTGTGAAGAAGACTCGGGGTCTTCCTCCCAAAGACCCCTGCCCACGTCCCAAAGACCCCTGCCCACAATTCTTGGAAGGCTCTGCGCAGGCGCAAGGTGCCAAAAGGCTAATTAGCATGAGAAGCGAGGGAAGGCGGGGATAGGTAATGCATATGTATAGGTGCTTGTAGAATATTGATAGATTGATTGTATAAATTCAAGACTGCTTTCTGCTTTGGGTATGCACGATAGGTGGAGAGATCCCCCGTGCATCCAGCGCTGCAATAAAGAATATACCACTTAAAGGAATTTCGGCTTCGATCTTTGAATCAATTTGGCGACCCAGATGGGACAACCTCTCTGCCGGACTGCAGGACCTGCTGGGAACAGGACTCCCTAGGGTACCCCCGGGATTTCCCGGAGGGACTCCTCGACTCACCGGATCACTGCGGAGGCAGACAAGGACCCCATCATTGTAAGTGAGTATATTCTTTATTCTGGTTTGTTTTTCTGGTAGACCGGTCATCTGGAACTGTCTGTAAGTCAGAAGGTGATCTTCTGCGAGGCAGTGTTTGGTATATACTTTGTGGTTAGCACCATAAGTACATGTTTGGGGACCTTAAGGAAGGAGCTCGCTTTAAGGTCCATCTGGAATTGTGTTGTCTATTTCGGTTTTCTGACTCATGGAGTATGGTATTTAACTCTGGTTCTTGTTACTGCGATTTTGGCTATTTTCCTGGTGGTAATAGTAGGTTCGTGGCATTGTTATAAGAAAGATATCGTTACGGTGTTACACAGTTCGGTTTTCTGACTTATCGCATGTGGAATTTGACTCTGACTATTGTTACTGTGATTTTGGCAATATTGCTGGTAATAGTAGTTTTGTGGCATCGCTACTGAAAGATATTGCGTGCCCGTATTTTTGTGAGTGATACGTTTTGTGATACGCTTTTGTAAGTAACGTGTGTATTCTGAAAGTGTAAACTGGAAACTGGGGGGGCAAACAAGCAGTGAAATTTTAAAGAAAAGTGTGTTAGGATGTGTTTTAAGTCACTGGAAGGATATTGGAGGATCTGCCGGTGGAAGTGTGAACAGGAAAACATTGATAAAATATCGTAATCAGTGGTGGCCGCTTTATAAGCTGGAATGTGGAGAAAAGTGGCCCCTAAACGGAACTTTAAACTATAATATTTTGCTACAGTTAATGTTGTTTTTTGAGAAGCAGAACAGGATGAAATGTTGTATACTGATGTTTCAGCATCTTGGTGGGAAAAGGTAGGGAATTAAGTTGGCCCCTGACTGAACCTTTGATGTTGGCATTAGAGAAGTACAGGCTGGAGAAAGATAAAGGAAGTGTTAAAAGGGTTGTTGAAAGTGTTAAAGGTGTTTGAAGTTGAATGAGCAGGGAAAGAGGATGTAGGAATGTTAATAGTTCTGCCTCTGCCCGAGGCAGAGATCTTAAAATCATGGGTGTTAGCCCTTTAGGGCAAAGGGACCATGATCGGTCCGGTCCGAGAGAGTTGTCACAGAAACAGAAAAGCGGTCAACTCTTAAAACAACCTGAGTTCATGTGCGAGCTCAGATTGCTGATGGGACCGTTCAGGGAACTGTGGACAATTGCATTCCCCTGACCGACCCCCACTAAGACCCGAATCATCCTGAAAATTATGAACGATTAAGTAAATACTAAAACCTGGATGAATTGGGAATTGAGAATATGCTTCCAACAAGGTCTAAAAGAAAGCCCTATGGAATTTTTGGACCAACTCTGAAATGTAATGAAAATAAATAAATAAATAAATAAATAAATAAATAAAACAAAACGGTTTGGACCTGGCTTTGGAGGACAAATTGACTAGCCTTTTCCTAGGGTAATCAACCCCTGACTTCAACAGGAATCACGGGGACCTGGGAAATCTACCCTAGCGGATCCTCCACTGGTTATAATGAAGCTAGGGGAGGAATGGAAGTGAAATTTCTTATTGCTATGGGGCAACGTATTCAGTTCTAAATCAAGCATTAATGCCTTCACAGAATTATTATGTTAGGGTAAAAGGTATGTCGTGGTTTAACCCGGCCGGCAGCTAAACACCACGCAGCTGTTCGCTCACCCTCCCCCTCCCCCCTCCCCCATCCAGCGCTGCAATAAAGAATATACCACTTAAAGGAATTTCGGCTTCGATCTTTGAATCAAGGCTAGATAGGATGGGGCTTCAGGCACCTCTTCACCTGAGGAAACACACTGCCATCAGGCACCGCTGTGCCAGACAAGCTTGTTTTGCTAGAACACCCTACTCAGATGCACTGTGGCATTCAAGTGAACTGCTTTCATGCAAATATAACAACTGATGTTACAACCCACCTTGCCTGTGGCACCTGATGAACAGAAGAGTAAGCCACCGCAGCGCTTCAAAACCATCCCTGCACGTGCCGCTCCTTGTCGCTCTCTGGCCTTATCTCATATCCTTATCCACTTCTGTGGAGAGCCTGCCACGGCACCTGCAAAGCAAGACGGACACCTTTCATAGTCACCTTGTGCTACTTGGTCGTTCTGCTCCAACCCAGCTCATGACCAGCCCCTCTTCTTACACAGCTCTTCAGAGTGCAGTTTGCTCCTTTGAGCCTGTGCGAGACACCTGTGAAAGAAAAAGAAACGCATAGGCCGATGCAGCATCCAAAGACACAGCACAACTAGGTAAGTTACTCTCATCTGCTCCCTTACCTCTGCCGCTTACCAGCCCCCGAGGCAGATGCTTCAATCTACCCTCTTCAAACATCTACAACACCTCTAAAAGACAAAGAGGGGATGCCTAGAGGAACAGTGAGACCTACAACACAACAACTGCTACATCTGTTCCTCACTCACCTTGCCAGAGGCAGCTCTGCGTGTGACGTCCCAGGTTGTACACTGCGTTACCTAACCCTTACCGTAACCCTTACCCTAACCCTTCTCACCCTTACCATTACCCAAATCCTTACCTTTACTTTTTCCTTACCCTTACTCTTTCCTTTAACCATAACCTTACCCTTACCCTAATCCTTACCCTTAACCTAACCCTAACCCTAAACCTTACCCCAACCCTTACCCTGACCCTTACATTAACCCTAACCCTTACCCTAAACCTTACACTTACTCTTAACATTAACCTTACCCTTAACCTTTAGCTAATACTTAACCTTACGTTTTTCTCACCCTAACCCTATAATTAACCATAACCATTATCCTAACACTTAACCTTACCCTTACAATAAGCCATACAACAACACTTAAATGTACACTTACGCTTACAGTTACCCTAGGAATTACTCGTTCAATTACTCCTACCCTTACCCTTACACTTACCCTTACCCTTACCCTTCTGCATACCATTACCCTTACCCTAAACCTTACACTTACCCTTATCCTTACCCTAACCCTAACCCTCACCCTTACCATTAACCATACCCTTACTCTTCTCCTTACCCTAAACCTTACCCCAACCCTTACCCTGACCCTTACATTAACCCTAACCCTTATCCTAAACCTTACACTTACTCTTAACCTTAACCTTACCCTTAACCTTAACCTAATCCTTACCCTTACGTTTCCCTCACCATAAGCCTAAAATTTACCCTAACCATTACCCTAACACCCTTACCCTAACCCTTACTCTAACCCTTACAATGGCTTATGGTAAGGTTAAGGGTAAGGTTTATGTTAAGGTTAAGCGTAAGGGTAACGGATAGAGTAAGGGTAAGGGTAAGGTTAAGGGTAACGGTAAGGTTAAGGGTACAAATATGTGTTAGGGTATGGGTTATGGTATGGGTAAGAATTAGGGTAAGTATAAGGGTAAGGGTAAGTGTAAGGGTACAGGTCAGGGTAAGGGTTAGAGTAAGGGTTAGGGTTAGGGTTAGGGTAAGGTTAAGTGTTAGGGTAATGGTTAGGGTTAGTTTTAGGGTTAAAGTCAGGAAAACGTATGCGTAAGTATTAGGTTAATGTTAAGGGTAAGGTTAAGGTTAAGAGTAAGTGTAAGTTTTAGGGTAAGGGTTAGGGTTAATGTAAGGGTCAGGGTAAGGGTTGGGGTAAGGTTTAGGGTAAGGGTTAGGTTAAGGATAAGTGTTAGGGTAAGGTTAATGGTAACTGTACGTGTAAAGGTAAGGGTTAGGGTAAGGGTAAGAATAAGGGTATGGGTAATGGTAAGGATGAGGGTTAGGATAAGGGTAAGTGTAAGGTTTAGATTTAGGCTAAGGGTAAGTGTAGCAGAAAGGGTAAGCTTTACGGTAAGGTTTAAGGTTTAGGGTTAGGTTAAGGGTAAAGGTAAGGTTAAGGGTACGGGTCACGGTAAAGGTTAGAGTAAGGGTTTGTGTAAGGGTAAGGGTAAGGGTTAGGATAAATGTAAGGGTGCTGCACAGAATTATCTGAGAATGAAAGCTGCTTTCCAGTAATTCAGAAAGCCGAGTTACGTCTCAGCCTTGAGCATCTCGGGCTTTTGGGCCTGTCTGTAACATTTGGCACCAGCACTAATACTTCTTTTGGCATATGTTTAGCGTTTGGGGCCTGTGTCTGGGATTTGGGCCCTGTCTCGAACCACTGGGGCTTTGTCCTGGGTTTTGGAGCCTGCCTCTAGAGTTCAGGGCCTGTGATTAGGCTTTCGGGGTCTGTGTCTGGGGGCCGGTATCTGAGGGCAAGGGGGGAGCTGCTTGTAGACCCTTGGGGCCGGCATTGAGGGGGTTGGGAGCTGACTCTACACCTTTGGGGCCTGCTTCTGGGGGCGGGGGGGGGGTTGAGACCTGCATCTGGGGGAGGGGTGGGATCTCTTTGTATTCCTTTGGAGCCTGTGTTGGGGGGGGGGGGGGGGGGGGCGGAAGGGGAGGGTTGGTTGGGAGCTGCTTGTACACTGTTGGAGCCTGGGTTGAGGGAGGAGGTTTGGAGCTGCTTCTACACCTTTGGGCCTGGCATTGGGGGTAGGGGGTTGGGTGCTGGTTGTAGGGGCCTGTGTTTGGGGGGGGGGGCTTGGGACCTGCGTCTGGGGGAGGGGTGGGAGCTGCTTGTACACCTTTGGGGCCTGCATGTGTGGGGGGTCAGGGCCTGTGTCTAGCGGGCTGGGAACTGCTTGTACAATGTAGGAATCTGTTTCTGCAGGGTGGCTGGGAGCTGTTTGTACAACTTTGGGGCCAGCATCTGGGGGTGGCTGGGAGCTGCCTGTACACTGTAGGGGCCTGTGTTTGTGGGGGGCTTGGGGGCCTCCCTCGGGGGGGGAGGGGAGGGTTGGGAGCTGCTTGTATAGGGTAGGGGGCCTGCCTGGCAGGGGTTGGGAGCTGCTTGTAGAATTTGGGTCGCTGTGTCTGGGGGGGCGGCTGGGGCCTGTGTCTCAGGGGTGTTGGGAACTGCTTGTACACCTTTGGGTCCTGTCTCTGGGGGGGAGCTACTTGTACAGTTTTGGGGTCTGTATTTGAGGGGGGTTGGGAGCTGCTTGTGCACTTTTGGACCTATGTTTAGGGGGGTTGGGAGTAGCTTGTGCATTCTAGGTGCCTCCCTTTTGAGAAGGGTTGGGGCCTGCATCTGTGGGTGGTTGGGAGCTGCTTGTACACTATAGGGGCCATGGTCTTGGAGGGGGGTCTGGGCTGTTTATACACCTTTGTGGCCTGTGTTTGGGGGGGGGGGGGGGTGGGCCTGTGCCTGGGGAAGTTGGGAGCTGTTTGTTCACTCTAGGAGCCTCCATTTGGGGGTCTTTGGGGCCTCCCTTTGAGGGGGAGGGAGTTGGGAGTTGGTTGTACACCTCCGCATCCCATGTCTTGGGGGGGGTGGGGGGAGTGGGACCGGTCTCTGAAGGGGCGGGTTGTGAGCTGCTTGTACACCTGTGTCGGGGGGAGGGTAGGGGGGGTGGTGGGGGGCGGGCCCGGGTCTTGGGCCAGTGTCTGGGTGGAGTCCAGTTCTTGGGAGGGGGTGGTGGGGTAGGAGCTGCTTGTGGGCAGTTGGGGTCTGCATCTGGGTGTGGTTGGTGCCTGCTTCTGTTGGCAGTTTGGGGCCTGCTTGTAGACTTGTGCAGCCTGGGTTTGGGGGCTTTTCTGTAACGTTTGGGGTCTGCATTTTTGCTTTGGGATGCATCTTGAGCTTTTGAGGCCTAGCAGTAGCATTTGGGGCCTGCATCTGGGGCTTTTCTGTAGCATTTTGGTTGCGTATTTGTGATTTGGGGCCTGTATCGTGGGTTTTGCCTTTTTTGTAGTTTCCATCTTTGTGTGTGTGTGTTTCGTTGTTGGTTGTCTGGGGTTAGGGGCAGTTTGGGGTTTGGATTAAGGTCAGTGTCATTAGCATTAGGGGGTTGATAATAAGGGTTAGGGTTGTGGTTAGAGTTGCTATGTTTAAGGGGAATAAGGACTTCAGGGTAAGGGGATCAAGGTTGTGGGAATAAAAATGTTGTTTTTGCGCAGTTACATCCTGTAGAGGGAAGGAAGGTGGTATTGAGATATGCTTGCAGTGATAAGACAGCTTAACAGTGTGAAATGAGTTCATCTGATTCGTGTCAATATGGAACAATGCTAGGGCCGCATGATATGATGAAAAGTCTGAGAAAACCAGAGTGGTTAATGTATATAGTTCTTGTATCTTGCAAAGGAATGGTCCATCAATTCGGGTCAATAGGGGATAAGAGAACAAAGGGGTTTCAGAATAACTGCTAACTATTACAACTGTTGATGGGACACTATGCAAGTGTCTGCCATCCAGCCAAGATGGACAAAGGAGATGGACAAGAGAAAAGCCTGGGAGGAAGACTACGAGCCTTCAGTACGAGCGGCCCCCAGAGGGACCACCGGAGACTGATAACGCCTGCACCAGTGGGAGGGTTTGGATTCTGGGAACTAATTAGAATAACCCTGCCTTTTGTAGAAGTAGTAATGAATATGTATTAGCCTAGCAGCATAAAAACCAGCCGCCTGATGTAACTTGTGTGCATCTTGGTGGAGCAGAGACTCCTGGCGCACCCAGCGCTGCTTGCTTACCTCTATTCATTTAATAAATTGTAAATTTCAATTGCAATCCTATTTGGGACCCAGTCATTTATTACAAGTGGGCGCTCGTCCAGGAGGGCTTTGGTTCCTGATTTCTGGTTTGATCTAGGAGAGGCACCCCCACCATTTGGTGGCTGCTGTTTGAGTCAGGTCGGAACTAATGGCATCTTAAACCTGAATAAAGGTAAGCAAAGTTTCTGATTCTTTTTTTCAGCTCCCTTGCCAGCTGCAGCACTATATTTTGCCCGTAATTGTGTGTGTGAAGATCCGAACGAAGATGACGGAGTCGTAAGCATTTAAAACGTATACCGTTCGGTTGGGTGGGGTTCGGTTGCCTGTGTGTGTAAGAGTGTGACTGGGATGGAACTTAGTTCCGAAGCGATTGTGGAGGTCTTCTAACCGCGTTTTCAATCTCCCGTGAGGGACTTGGCTGGTGAAGGACCGAAGGGATTCCTATAGGATTTGTGGGTGTGTGATAGGTCCTCGACCCCCTGCAAGACACTCTTACTAAGGTAACCAAGGGCTGTGGGAATTGCCATAGTAAAATTCCTAGATGGGTCAGACAAAATCGAAGACCAGAGACCAGAAGAAAGGGAGCAAATTACCAGTCATACCACCAGAAAGTCCATTAGGAATAACGATTAGAAATTGGAATGATAGGGACCCCAGAAAAGGAAAAAGTAAATTAAAAATGGTCCAGGATTGTGTGAAAGAATGGCCAAAGGAGCCTTTAAGACTACATGTCTTTTGGCCTGTTTTTGGATCCTTCGAAGACTGGATTTGCCAGGCCTTAAATATCCATGTTAATTCAAAGGAAGCTTTTAGCCAGGAAGAAAGTGATTATGCAGGATTATGGATCAGGAGGACTTCACGTCCTTTTCCAGCCTCAATATTTACACTAAAAGCAGGTAAGAAATTTGAAGAACAAGAAGAACATGAAAAAGAAAAAGAAGATAAACGTGAGCCGTTGGATAAGCTACCACCTCCATATCCTAACAATCCACCCCTGGCGGCTCCCCCTCCGGTGGCTGTGGTATCGCCACCAGTACCACCGTTGCCCCAGCTTCCACCACCAACAGCACCAGAATTAGACCGACCTCCGGCCGCATGCAGGAGAAGTAGGACGGACGTATCTGAGAGGGCTTCTCTATATCCCTTAAGGGAGGTAACTGGTGTATAACTGGTGCGCGTCTTGGTGGAGCAGAGACTCCCGGCGTACCCAGCACTGTTTGCTTACCTCTATTCATTCAGTGAATTGTAAACTTTGATTGTAATCCTATTTGGGACTTTTATTTATTATAACAGACAAGCTTGTAAAACGCAGACAACCAGAATCCTTACAGCAATTAGGTGGAAATCACGGCGTAAGAAACATTACCACCTCAAAGAGTAAAAACCTCAAAAGAAATGTGACTTGTAACAGGCCAGCAGCTGTGTATTTTCTGTGAAGCACCAGCTAGATTATGAACCTTGAATAGCACAGTTAAAGGGGAAACAGGGGAGGGTCGGGAGGGTCCCGGTCCTCGGCAGAAAAAAAAAGTGTATAAACTGTGTATGGAATTAGTAGGCACCCTCCTGCTTGTGGGACACCCGCCATTGTAATCTCGAATAATAATGCTACTGTACTGAGATCCTCGACTCAGCCTATGCTATTTGCTACAGATTGATTCAGGGTTTTAAGGTTTCAGGGATTGGGCACTAGGGTTGGGTTTCAGGGTAAGGGGTTTCAGGGTTTATGTTTAGGATTTTAAGGTTTTTAGGGTTGGAGTTTTAACGGTTAGGGTTTTAAGGATTTGGGGGTTAGGGTTTTAAGGGTTTCAGGGTTAGCATGTTAGGGTATTAGAGTTTTTTGGGTTGTAGTGTTGATATGTTTTTTAGGGTTAGAGTCTTAAGGTTTTATTTTTGGTCAGTTATTTACGGTTAGGGTTTTAAGATCTTTTTTTTGTTTTGTTTTGTTTTGTTTTTTCAGGTTAGGTTCTCCAGGTCCAGGGTTTTGAGTATCCTAATTTTGGGGGTTTGGATTTTGAGCATCTTAATTTTTGGGGTTAGGCTTTTGTGTGCCCTAATTTTTTGGGATAGGCTTTCAAGCATCCTAAGTAATTGGGTTAGGGTTTTGAGCATCTTAATATTTTGGGTCTGGGTAATGAGCATCCTCAGTTTTTAGGATAGGGTTTTGAGCATCTTAATGTTTCCAGGATAGGGTTTGGAGCGTCCTAATGTTTTGGGTTGGGGCTTTGAGCGTCCTAATGTTTTTGGGTTAGGGTTTGGAGCGTCCTAAATTTTCAGGATAGGGTTCTGAGCATCTCAGTGTTTCCAGGATAGGGTTTTGAGCGTCCTAAGTTTTTGGGATAGGTCTTTGAGCTTCCTAATGTTTTCCGGATAGGGTTTGGAGCATCTTAATGTTTTGGGTTTGGGTTTTGAGCGTCTGAATGTTTTTGGGTTAGGGCTTGGAGCGTCCTGTTTTCGGGATAGGGTTTGGAGCGTCCTAGTGTTTTCGGGATAGGGTTTTGAGCGTCCAAAGTTTTTGGGTTTGGGTTTTGAGCGTCCAAAGTGTTATAAGTTGCCCCCTTAATTAATTTTCAGAGAGCATTGTATTAATCATAGAAAGGAATTTATTGAGAAAGCAAACATCAAGCAAAACAGCACTGGGCAGCCGGGGAGTCTCAGCTCCGCCAACGGCACGCACCTCACCCCCGCCAAGGTCCCTTTTTATATCTTGCTAATTCCGGGATTACGCATCCTGGTATATTCTGCGACTGCGCGCACTGTTGCGCGGAAAAGAATTTTTAAGAATTTAAATCTCTTTAAAAAGAAAATTAAGCAAAAGAATTTTCATAGTGTCTAGGCAAGCATTATGCAGCTCCTTACTTCAGCAGGGAGCTTTCGCAACTCCCGCTCCTCAAACAGAACTCCTTGTTTTTATAATACAAAAGACAATGAACAAACATTTATGGTGTATTACCCTAAGTTTTTGGGTTAGGGTTTTTTGCGTCTTAATGTTTTGGGGTTAGGGTTTGGAGCGCCCTAAGTTTTTGGGCTAGGGCTTTGAGCATTCCTAACGTTTTGGGTTGGGTTTGGGTTTTGAGCATCCTAAGATTTTGGGTTGGGGGTTTTAGGCATAGGTCTTCAGGGGTTTAGTGTGGTAAATAGTTTGGGTTAGGTCTGTAGGGGTTTCGAGGTTTTTTGGATGTTAGGGCTTGAGGCTTTTTTTGTAAGGGCGGTGAGGGTTCCAGTGAGCGCTGGTAAATGCAGTTCTCGAGCACTCGGCCTGTGATTGGCCATGCTGGCTGTGCGGGGAACGCTGGTAGGTGTAGTTTTCCGGCACTGGGAGGCCATGTTGTGTGCCCAGAGCATGCCGGGAGATGTAGTTCTCGGGACTCCAGACTTTCGGGAGGCCATGTTGCGTACCCAGAGTATGCCGGGAAATGTAGTTTTTGGATTCGGGACTTCCGGGAAGCCATGTTGAATGCCCAGAGCGTACCAAGAGATGTAGTTCTCGGGAACTAGGGTTAGGGTTAGGGGCTAGGGCTGGGGCTAGAGTTAGGGTTTCGGGTGAGGGTTTGGGTTGGGGGTTATTGTTAGGGTTAGGGCTAGGGTTAGGGGTTAGGGTTAGGGTTAGGATTAGGGTTAGGGTTAGGGGTTAGTGTTAGGGTTAGGGTTAGAGGGTTAGGGTTGTTAGTGTTAGGATTAGGGTTAGGGTTAGGGTTAGGGTTAAGGTTAGGGTTAGGGGTTAGTGTTAGGGTTAGGGTTAGAGGGTTAGGGTTGTTAGTGTTAGGATTAGGGTTAGAGTTAGGGTTAGGGTTAGGGTTAAGGTTAGGGTTAGGGTTAGGGTTAGGGTTAGGTTTAGGGTTAGGGTTAGGGTTAGGGTTAGGGTTAGGTTAGGTTTAGGTTTAGGTTTAGGGTTTCGGTTAGGGTTAGGGTTCTGTTAGGGTTAGGGTTAGGGTTAGCGTTAGGATTAGGTTTAGGTTTATGGTTAGGGTTAGGTTTAGGGTTTTCTTAGGGTTAGGGTTAGGGTTCCGTTAGGGTTAGGGTTAGGCTTAGGCTTAGGGTTAGGGTTATGTTAGGGTTAGGTTTAGGGTTAGGTTTAGGGTTAGGGTTAGGTTTAGGGTTAGGGTTAGGGTAAGGTTTAGGGTTCTGTTTGGATTAGGGTTAGGGTTAGGGTTAGTGTTAGGAATAGTGTTAGGGTTAGGGTTAGGGTTACGTTAGGGTTAGGTTTAGGGTAAGGGTTAGGGTTAGGTTTAGCTTTAGTGTTCGGGTTAGGGTTAGGGTTAGGGTTAGCATTAGGGTTTGAGCGTTAGGTTTAGATCCGCGGGCAGCCGTTAGGGTTAGGGTTAGGTTTAGGGTTGGGTTAGTGTTAGGGTTAGGTTAGGGTTAGGTTTAGTTTCTGACTACAGTAACTCGATCATCCAATAAAAATCATCCTTATTGTCTTTAGCAAAGCAATGGCTTCTATACCATCAATTCATTGTACATGCCCTTGGAAAAAGCCAAGGCAATACCTCCCTTGCTTGGAGCTGTATCCAAACGCAGTAATGTATACAATCTTTAGCAGCAGCTATTATTAGAGACAGGGAGAAGGAGGAACTTTGCCCACTGAAATTCGAAAATTTATTTGGGATAATGCTTCAGAATTTGAAAAAGATTTTCAAGCATGGTTGCAATTAGTCAACTTTACCCTTTATGCAGAAAATGATCAAATTGTGTCCTTTATACTTACTATAAGTAATGCCACCGTATACAATGTATAGCCAATCATTGCATTAGGACTCAATCATAATGGAACTATACTTTATCCTAAAGGGCATAAAGTGTGGGCCCATCAAAAGGGAGGAAAGTGGCAAACAATTGATGTAAATGCATGCATTGTGCGTGAACAAAAAAGTTCCATCTGTGAAAGTAACACGCTGGAATCCCAAGACATTTGTCTTGACACTGAGCAAAATATTTGACACGTTGAGATATATCCTAATGAAACCCTTGATACTGTACTTGTATATATTGGGAAAGGTTGTGTTTGCATGAGAAGTCATTGTGATTCTATAGTCGTAGATAATGCTGTGGTAGATACCAGTAATCACTTTAATGTTTGTGTTTGCAATTTTATCAAAATCTCAACCATATCACACTATCAGGTAGACCTGCGCAACAGGTATAAGGCCCTGGAGGCCGAAAGGCAATCGATGGATGGAAAAGGCTATAATCCCTCTCCACCAGAGATATTGGCAGGGTTGGAAAAGCCAACCCCCCCGTATAGTGACCACAGGCAGCAGGAAGAAAAGGTGAGTTTTAGTTGTGGGTGATTTATCAATCAGCGGAACAGAGGGTCCAATATGTAGAAGGGACCCTCCTCTAAGGGAAATCTGCTGCCTTCCTAGGGCCTGGGTTAGGACATCACAAGGAGGCTTCCCAGCTTGGTTCAACAGTCAGACTATTACCGATTGCTCGTCCTATATCTGGGAGGAGAAGGAGTGGCAACGCATAGCCTGTGAGCAATCAAAAGGGACTTCAAGGATTTGTCAATTTGTCAAAACTCAACGAAACGCAACGGAAACCACAAAACACGTCAAAAACACCCCAAAAGCGAACCGAATCAGAAGAAAAAAAGTGATTTAACAACCCAAAAAACCCTTAAACCTACCTGATGTTCTCCTAAATGTACAATCCACTCCCAACCACCAGAAAACCCAATGGAAACCCAAAAAAAAACAAACGGAGACCTCAAAACACGTCAAAAAAACCCCAAAAAAGAATGGGATAACCCCCCAAAACGAAAGAAAACCCCCCAAAAATAGATCCACCCCAAAAAAAGCCTAAACCTACCTGAAGTTCTCCAAAACCCAAAATTTACACTTTTCCACCACCATGACAACAGAAAACACAACGAAACCCAACAGAGACCCCAAAACATGTCAAAAACAGCCAAAAAAAGAACGGGATCACCCCCAAGCCCGGAAGAAAATTCGCCCCCAAAGAATTTACAATTTTCACCATGATGACCAACATGAACCAAACGAAAACCCAAAAGGAGACACCAAAACACGTCAAAAACACCCCAAAAAAGAAAGGGATCACCCATAAACTGGAAGAAAATCCCCAAAAAGCACAGATCCAATCCCAAAACCAACCTAAACCTACCTGATGTTCTCCAAATCCCACAAATTTACCCTTTTCCACCATGATGACCACGGAAAACACAACGAAACCCAATGGAGACCCCAAAACACGTAAAAAACACCCCAAAAATGAATTGGATAAGCCCCCCCCCCCAAAAAAAAAACAGAAGAAAACACCATATATCGTGAATCCACCCCAAAAGTCCCCCTAAACCTACCTGATGTTCTCCAAAACCCACTATTTACACTTTTCCACCATGATGACCACGGAAAACCCAATGAAACCCAACGGAGAACCCAAAACATGTCAGAAACACCCCAAAAAAGAACGGGATCACCCCAAAACTGGAACAAAATGCCCCAAAACCATAGATCCTCTCCAAAAACACCCTATATCTACCTGATGTTCTCCAAAACCCACAATTTACACTTTTCCACCATGATGACAAGGAAAACCCAACAAAACCCAACGGAGACCCCAAAACACGTCAAAAACACACCAAAAATGAATTGGATCACCCCCCCCCCCAAAAAAAAAACAGAAGAAAACCCCATATATCATGAATCCACCCCAAAAGTCCCCCAAAACCTACCTGATGTTCTCCAAAACCCACTATTTACACTTTTCCACCATGATGACCACGGAAAACCCAACGAAACCCAACGGAGAACCCAAAACACGTCCAAAACACCCCAAACAAGAACAGGATCACCCCCAAAACCAAAGAAAACCCCCAAAAGCACGGATCCAATCCCAAAACCACTCTAAACGTACCTGATGTTCTCCAAATCCAAATGTCCACTCCCAACCACCATAAAACCCATTAGGAACTCAACGAAACCAAACGGAAACCCCAAAAACACCTCAAAAACACCCCAAAAAAGAACTGAATCAGAAGAAAAAACACCAAAAACTATGAATTTCCCCGCAAAACCACCCTAAACTCACCTGATCTTCTTCAAAACCCACAATCCACTCCCATTTCCCTTAAGGACCAACGAGAATCCAACTAAAACCCAACGGAGACCCCAAAACAAGTCGAAAACACCCCAAACAAGAACAGGATAACCCCTAAAAAAGAAAGAAAACCCCAAAAACCATAGATCCACCCCAAAAACACACTAAACCTACCTGATGTTCTCCAAATCCCAAAGTCCACTCCCAACAAATTTAAAACACATTAGGAAATCAACGAAACGCAACAAAAAACCCCAAAACACGTCAAAAACACCACAAAAAAAAGCGGGATCACCCCCAAAACCGAAAGAAAACCCTAAAAGCCGTTGATCCACCCCAAAAGTCACCTTAAACCTACCTAATGTTCTCCAATACCCACAATTTACACTTTTCCACCATGATGCCCACAGAAAACCCAACGAAACCCAACGGAGAACACAAACCACGTCAAAAACACCCCAAAAAAGAACGGGATCACCCCAAAACTGGAACAAAATACCCCAAAACCATAGATCCACCCAAAAACGACACTAAAACTACCTGATGTTCTCCAAATCCCAAAGTCCACTCCCAACAAACTTAAAACGCATTAGGAAATCCACGAAATGCAACGGAAACCCCAAAACACGTCAAAAACATCACAAAAAAAAGCGGGATCACCCCCAAAACCGAAAGAAAACCCTAAAAGCCGTAGTTCCACTCCAAAAGTCCCCCTAAACCTACCTGATGTTCTCCAATACCCACAATTTACCCGTTTTCACCATGATGAACAACAAGAACCCAACAAAAACCAACGGAGACCACAAAATATGTCAAAAACACCCCAAAAAAGAATGGGACCACCCCAAAAACGGAAGAAAACGCTAAAAAAAAAAAACCAGAAGAATTCAACCAAAACCATAGATTCACCTCCAAAAAAAACTTAAACTCACCTGATATTCTCCAAAACCCACAATTTACCCTTTTCCACCATGATGCCAACGGAAAACCCAACGAAACCCAACGGAGAACCCAAAACACATCAAAAACACCACAAACAAGAACGGAATCACCCCCAAAACTGGAACAAAATCCCCAAAAAGCACGGAACAAATCCCAAAAACGCCCTAAACCTACCTGATGTTCTCCAAAACCCACTATTAAGCCTTTTCCACCAAAATGAACAAGGAAAACACAACGAAACAAAACACAGACCACAAAACACGTTAAAAACACCCCAAACAAGAACGGAATCACGCCCAAAACTGGAAGAAAATCCCCAAAAAACACAGATCCACCCCAAAAAGACAGTAAACCTACCTGATGTTTTCCAAAACCCGCAATTTACACTTTTCCACCATGATGACCACGGAAAACCCAACGAAACCCAACGGAGAACCCAAAACACGTCAAAAACACCCCAAAAAAGAACTGGATCAGAAGAAAAAACACCAAACACTATGAATTTCCCCGCAGAACCACCCTAAACTCACCCGATCTTCTTCAAAACCCACAATCCACTCCCATTTACCTTAACGACCAACGAGAATCCAACTAAAACCCAACGGAGACCCCAAAACAAGTCAAACACACCGCAAACAAGAACAGGATAACCCCTAAAAAAGAAAGAAAACCCCAAAAACCATAGATCCACCCCAAAACCACCCTAAACCTACCTGATGTTCTCCAAAACCCTCAATTTACACTTTTCCAACATGATGACCAACAAGAACCCAGCAAAACCCAACGGAGACCCCAAAACACATCAAAACCTCCCCAAAAATGAATTTGATCACCCCCCCAAAAAAAACAGAAGAAAACCTCAAATGCCATGAATCCACCCCAAAAGTCCCCCTAAACCTACCTGATGTTCTCCAAAACCCACAATTTACACTTTTCCACCATGATGACCACGGAAAACCCAACAAAACCCAACGGAGAACCCAAAACACGTCCAAAACACCCCAAAAAAGAATTGGATCACCCCAAAACTGGAACAAAATCCCCCAAAACCAAAGATCCACCCAAAAAACACCCTAAATCTACCTGATGTTCTCCAAAACCCACAATTTACACTTTTCCACCATGTTGACCACGAAAAACCCAATGAAACCCAACGGAGACCCCAAAACACGTCAAAAACATGACAAAAAACAACTGGATCACTAGAAAAAAACAGAAGAAAACCCTAAAAACCATGAATCTGCCCCAGAAGTCCTCATAAACCTACCTGATGTTCTCCAAAAGCCACAATTTACACTTTTCCACCATGATGACCACGGAAAACCCAACGAAACCCAACGGAGAACCCAAAACACGTCCAAAACACCCCAAACAAGAACAGGATCACCCCCAAAAACGAAAGAAAACCCCAAAAAGCACGGATCCAATCCCAAAACCACTCTAAACGTACCTGATGTTCTCCAAATCCAAATGTCCACTCCCAACCACCATAAAACCCATTAGGATCTCAACGAAACCCAACGGAAACCCCAAAAACACCTCAAAAACAGCCCAGAAAAGAACTGGATCAGAAGAAAAAACACCAAACACTATGAATTTCCCCGCAAAACCACCCTAAACTCACCTGATCTTCTTCAAAACCCACAATCCACTCCCATTTACCTTAAGGACCAACGAGAATCCAACTAAAACCCAACGGAGACCACAAAAAGGGTCAAAAACTCCCCAAACAAGAACGTAATCACCCCCAAAACTGGAAGAAAATCCCCCCAAAAACATAGATCCGTGCCAAAACTACACTAAACCTAACTGATGTTCTCCAAAACCCACAATTTACACTTTTCCAACATGATGACCAACAAGAACCCAACAAAACCCAACGGAGACCCCAAAACACATCAAAAACACACCAAAAAAGAACGGGATCACCCCAGAAAAACAGAAAAAAAAACCAAATACCATGAATCCACCCCAAAAGTCCCCCTAAACCTACCTGATGTTCTCCAAAACCCACAATTTACCCTTTTCCACCATGATGCCAACGGAAAACCCAACGAAACCCAACGGAGAACCCAAAACACATCAAAAACACCACAAACAAGAACGGAATCACCCCCAAAACTGGAACAAAATCCCCAAAAAGCACGGAACAAATCCAAAAAACGCCCTAAACCTACCTGATGTTCTCCAAAACCCACAATTTACACTTTTCCACCATGAAGACCACGAAAAACCCAACGAAACCTAACGGAGACCCCAAACACTTCAAAAACACCCCAAACAAGAACAGGATCACCCCCAAAAACGAAAGAAAACCCCAAAAAGCACGGATCCAATCCCAAAACCACTCTAAATGTACCTGATGTTCTCCAAATCCAAATGTCCACTCCCAACAAACTTAAAACACATTAGGAAATCAACGAAACGCAACGGAAACCCCAAAACACGTCAAAAACACCACAAAAAAAAGCGGGATCACCCCCAAAACCGAAAGAAAACCCTAAAAGCCGTTGATCCACCCCAAAAGTCCCCCTAAACCTACCTGATGTTCTCCAATACCCACAATTTACACGTTTTCACCATGATGAACAACAAGAACCCAACAAAAACCAACGGAGACCCCAAAATATGTCAAAAACACCCCAAAAAAGAATGGGACCACCCCAAAAACAGAAGAAAACGCTAAAAAAACAGAAGAATTCAACCAAAACCATAGATTCACCACCCAGAAAAACTTAAACTCACCTGATATTCTCCAAAACCCACAATTTACACTTTTCCACCATGATGACCACGGAAAACACAACGAAACCCAACGGAGAACCCAAAACACGCCCAAAACACCCCAAACAAGAACAGGATCACCCCCAAAAACGAAAGAAAACCCCAAAAAGCACGGATCCAATCCCAAAACCACTCTAAACGTACCTGATGTTCTCCAAATCCAAATGTCCACTCCCAACCACCATAAAACCCATTAGGAACTCAACGAAACCCAACGGAAACCCCAAAAACACCTCAAAAACACCCCAGAAAAGAACTGGATCAGAAGAAAAAACACCAAACACTATGAATTTCCCCGCAAAACCACCCTAAACTCACCTGATCTTCTTCAAAACCCACAATCCACACCCATTTACCCTAACGACCAACGAGAATCCAACTAAAACCCAACGGAGACCCCAAAACAAGTCGAAAACACCCCAAACAAGAACAGGATAACCCCTAAAAAAGAAAGAAAACACCCAAAACCATAGATCCACCCCAAAAACACACTAAACCTACCTGATGTTCTCCAAATCCCAAAGTCCACTCCCAACAAACTTAAAACACATTAGGAAATCAACAAAACGCAACGGAAACCCCAAAACACGTCAAAAACACCACAAAAAAAAGCGGGATCACCCCCAAAACCGAAAGAAAACCCTAAAAGCCGTTGATCCACCCCAAAAGTCCCCCTAAACCTACCTGATGTTCTCCAATACCCACAATTTACACGTTTTCACCATGATGAACAACAAGAACCCAACAAAAACCAACGGAGACCCCAAAATATGTCAAAAACACCCCAAACAAGAATGGGACCACCCCAAAAACAGAAGAAAACGCTAAAAAAAAAACAGAAGAATTCAACCAAAACCATAGATTCACCACCCAGAAAAACTTAAACTCACCTGATATTCTCCAAAACCCACAATTTACACTTTTCCAACATGATGACCAACAAGAACCCAACAAAACCCAATGGAGACCCCAAAACACATCAAAAACACACCAAAAAAGAACGGGATCACCCCAGAAAAACAGAAAAAAAAAAACAAATACCATGAATCCACCCCAAAAGTCCCCCTAAACCTACCTGATGTTCTCCAAAACCCACAATTTACCCTTTTCCACCATGATGCCAACGGAAAACCCAACGAAACCCAACGGAGAACCCAAAACACATCAAAAACACCACAAACAAGAACGGAATCACCCCCAAAACTGGAACAAAATCCCCAAAAAGCACGGATCAAATCCCAAAACCACCCTAAACCTACCTGATGTTCTCCAAAACCCACTATTCAGCCTTTTCCACCAAAATGAACAAGGAAAACACAACGAAACAAAACAGAGACCACAAAACACGTCAAAAACACCCCAAACAAGAACGGAATCACCCCCAAAACTGGAAGAAAATCCCCCAAAAACATAGATCCACCCCAAAAAGACAGTAAACCTACCTGATGTTCTCCAAAACACGCAATTTACACTTTTCCAACATGATCACCAACAAGAACCCAGCAAAACCCAACGGAGACCCCAAAACACATCAAAAACACCCCAAAAATGAATTCGATCACCCCCCCAAAAAAAACAGAAGAAAATCCCAAATACCATGAATCCACCCCAAAAGTCCCCCTAAACCTACCTGATGTTCTCCAAAACCCACAATTTACACTTTTCCACCATGATGACCACGAGAAACCCAATGAAACCCAACGGAGACCCCAAAACACGTCAAAAACATGCCAAAAAACAACTGGATCACTAGAAAAAACAGAACAAAACCCTAAAAACCATGAATCTGCCCCAGAAGTCCTCATAAACCTACCTGATGTTCTCCAAAACCCACAATTTACACTTTTCCACCATGATGACCACGGAAAACACAACGAAACCCAACGGAGAACCCAAAACATGCCCAAAACACCCCAAACAAGAACAGCATCACCCCAAAAACGAAAGAAAACCCCAAAAAGCACGGATCCAATCCCAAAACCACCCTAAACCTACCTGATGTTCTCCAAATCCAAATGTCCACTCCCAACCACCATAAAACCCATTAGGAACTCAACGAAACCCAACGGAAACCCCAAAAACACCTCAAAAACACCCCAAAAAAGAACTGGATCAGAAGAAAAAACACCAAACACTATGAATTTCCCCGCAAAACCACCCTAAACTCACCTGATCTTCTTCAAAACCCACAATCCACTCCCATTTACCCTAACGACCAACGAGAATCCAACTAAAACCCAACGGAGACCCCAAAACAAGTCGAAAACACCCCAAACAAGAACAGGATAACCCCTAAAAAAGAAAGAAAACACCCAAAACCATAGATCCACCCCAAAAACACACTAAACCTACCTGATGTTCTCCAAATCCCAAAGTCCACTCCCAACAAACTTAAAACACATTAGGAAATCAACAAAACGCAACGGAAACCCCAAAACACGTCAAAAACACCACAAAAAAAAGCGGGATCACCCCCAAAACCGAAAGAAAACCCTAAAAGCCGTTGATCCACCCCAAAAGTCCCCCTAAACCTACCTGATGTTCTCCAATACCCACAATTTACACGTTTTCACCATGATGAACAACAAGAACCCAACAAAAACCAACGGAGACCCCAAAATATGTCAAAAACACCCCAAAAAAGAATGGGACCACCCCAAAAACAGAAGAAAACGCTAAAAAAAAACAGAAGAATTCAACCAAAACCATAGATTCACCACCCAGAAAAACTTAAACTCACCTGATATTCTCCAAAACCCACAATTTACACTTTTCCAACATGATGACCAACAAGAACCCAACAAAACCCAATGGAGACCCCAAAACACATCAAAAACACACCAAAAAAGAACGGGATCACCCCAGAAAAACAGAAAAAAAAAAACAAATACCATGAATCCACCCCAAAAGTCCCCCTAAACCTACCTGATGTTCTCCAAAACCCACAATTTACCCTTTTCCACCATGATGCCAACGGAAAACCCAACGAAACCCAACGGAGAACCCAAAACACATCAAAAACACCACAAACAAGAACGGAATCACCCCCAAAACTGGAACAAAATCCCCAAAAAGCACGGATCAAATCCCAAAACCACCCTAAACCTACCTGATGTTCTCCAAAACCCACTATTCAGCCTTTTCCACCAAAATGAACAAGGAAAACACAACGAAATAAAACAGAGACCACAAAACACGTCAAAAACACCCCAAACAAGAACGGAATCACCCCCAAAACTGGAAGAAAATCCGCCAAAAACATAGATCCACCCCAAAAAGACAGTAAACCTACCTGATGTTCTCCAAAACACGCAATTTACACTTTTCCAACATGATGACCAACAAGAACCCAGCAAAACCCAACGGAGACCCCAAAACACATCAAAAACACCCCAAAAATGAATTCGATCACCCCCCCAAAAAAAACAGAAGAAAATCCCAAATACCATGAATCCACCCCAAAAGTCCCCCTAAACCTACCTGATGTTCTCCAAAACCCACAATTTACACTTTTCCACCATGATGACCACGAGAAACCCAATGAAACCCAACGGAGACCCCAAAACACGTCAAAAACATGCCAAAAAACAACTGGATCACTAGAAAAAACAGAACAAAACCCTAAAAACCATGAATCTGCCCCAGAAGTCCTCATAAACCTACCTGATGTTCTCCAAAACCCACAATTTACACTTTTCCACCATGATGACCACGGAAAACACAACGAAACCCAACGGAGAACCCAAAACACGCCCAAAACACCCCAAACAAGAACAGGATCACCCCCAAAAACGAAAGAAAACCCCAAAAAGCACGGATCCAATCCCAAAACCACTCTAAACGTACCTGATGTTCTCCAAATCCAAATGTCCACTCCCAACCACCATAAAACCCATTAGGAACTCAACGAAACCCAACGGAAACCCCAAAAACACCTCAAAAACACCCCAGAAAAGAACTGGATCAGAAGAAAAAACACCAAACACTATGAATTTCCCCGCAAAACCACCCTAAACTCACCTGATCTTCTTCAAAACCCACAATCCACTCCCATTTACCCTAACGACCAACGAGAATCCAACTAAAACCCAACGGAGACCCCAAAACAAGTCGAAAACACCCCAAACAAGAACAGGATAACCCCTAAAAAAGAAAGAAAACCCCAAAAACCATAGATCCACCCCAAAAACACACTAAACCTACCTGATGTTCTCCAAATCCCAAAGTCCACTCCCAACAAACTTAAAACACATTAGGAAATCAACGAAACGCAACGGAAACCCCAAAACACGTCAAAAACACAAACAAGAACGGCATCACCCCCAAAACTGGAAGAAAATCCCCCAAAACCATAGATCCACCCCAAAGACACCCTAAACCTACCTGATGTTCTCCAAAACCCACAATTTACCCTTTTCCAACACGATGACCAACGAGAACCCAACAGAACCCAACAGAGACCCCAAAAAACGTCAAAAACACCCCAAACAAGAATGGGACCACCCCAAAAACAGAAGAAAACGCTAAAAAAAAAAACAGAAGAATTCAACCAAAACCATAGATTCACCACCCAGAAAAACTTAAACTCACCTGATATTCTCCAAAACCCAACAATTTACACTTTTCCAACATGATGACCAACAAGAACCCAACAAAACCCAACGGAGACCCCAAAACACATCAAAAACACACCAAAAAAGAACGGGATCACCCCAGAAAAACAGAAAAAAAAAAAAACAAATACCATGAATCCACCCCAAAAGTCCCCCTAAACCTACCTGATGTTCTCCAAAACCCACAATTTACCCTTTTCCACCATGATGCCAACGGAAAACCCAACGAAACCCAACGGAGAACCCAAAACACATCAAAAACACCACAAACAAGAACGGAATCACCCCCAAAACTGGAACAAAATCCCCAAAAAGCACGGATCAAATCCCAAAACCACCCTAAACCTACCTGATGTTCTCCAAAACCCACTATTCAGCCTTTTCCACCAAAATGAACAAGGAAAACACAACGAAACAAAACAGAGACCACAAAACACGTCAAAAACACCCCAAACCAAGAACGGAATCACCCCCAAAACTGGAAGAAAATCCCCCAAAAACATAGATCCACCCCAAAAAGACAGTAAACCTACCTGATGTTCTCCAAAACACGCAATTTACACTTTTCCAACATGATCACCAACAAGAACCCAGCAAAACCCAACGGAGACCCCAAAACACATCAAAAACACCCCAAAAATGAATTCGATCACCCCCCCCAAAAAAACAGAAGAAAATCCCAAATACCATGAATCCACCCCAAAAGTCCCCCTAAACCTACCTGATGTTCTCCAAAACCCACAATTTACACTTTTCCACCATGATGACCACGAGAAACCCAATGAAACCCAACGGAGACCCCAAAACACGTCAAAAACATGCCAAAAAACAACTGGATCACTAGAAAAAACAGAACAAAACCCTAAAAACCATGAATCTGCCCCAGAAGTCCTCATAAACCTACCTGATGTTCTCCAAAACCCACAATTTACACTTTTCCACCATGATGACCACGGAAAACACAACGAAACCCAACGGAGAACCCAAAACACGCCCAAAACACCCCAAACAAGAACAGGATCACCCCCAAAAACGAAAGAAAACCCCAAAAAGCACGGATCCAATCCCAAAACCACTCTAAACGTACCTGATGTTCTCCAAATCCAAATGTCCACTCCCAACCACCATAAAACCCATTAGGAACTCAACGAAACCCAACGGAAACCCCAAAAACACCTCAAAAACAGCCCAGAAAAGAACTGGGTCAGAAGAAAAAACACCAAACACTATGAATTTCCCCGCAAAACCACCCTAAACTCACCTGATCTTCTTCAAAACCCACAATCCACTCCCATTTACCCTAACGACCAACGAGAATCCAACTAAAACCCAACGGAGACCCCAAAACAAGTCGAAAACACCCCAAACAAGAACAGGATAACCCCTAAAAAAGAAAGAAAACCCCAAAAACCATAGATCCACCCCAAAAACACACTAAACCTACCTGATGTTCTCCAAATCCCAAAGTCCACTCCCAACAAACTTAAAACACATTAGGAAATCAACAAAACGCAACGGAAACCCCAAAACACGTCAAAAACACCACAAAAAAAAGCGGGATCACCCCCAAAACCGAAAGAAAACCCTAAAAGCCGTTGATCCACCCCAAAAGTCCCCCTAAACCTACCTGATGTTCTCCAATACCCACAATTTACACGTTTTCACCATGATGAACAACAAGAACCCAACAAAAACCAACGGAGACCCCAAAATATGTCAAAAACACCCCAAAAAAGAATGGGACCACCCCAAAAACAGAAGAAAACGCTAAAAAAAAAAACAGAAGAACTCAACCAAAACCATAGATTCACCACCCAGAAAAACTTAAACTCACCTGATATTCTCCAAAACCCACAATTTACACTTTTCCAACATGATGACCAACAAGAACCCAACAAAACCCAACGGAGACCCCAAAACACATCAAAAACACACCAAAAAAGAACGGGATCACCCCAGAAAAACAGAAAAAAAAAAACAAATACCATGAATCCACCCCAAAAGTCCCCCTAAACCTACCTGATGTTCTCCAAAACCCACAATTTACACTTTTCCACCATGATGCCAACGGAAAACCCAACAAAACCCAACGGAGAACCCAAAACACATCAAAAACACCACAAACAAGAACGGAATCACCCCCAAAACTGGAACAAAATCCCCAAAAAGCACGGATCAAATCCCAAAACCACCCTAAACCTACCTGATGTTCTCCAAAACCCACTATTCAGCCTTTTCCACCAAAATGAACAAGGAAAACACAACGAAACAAAACAGAGACCACAAAACACGTCAAAAACACCCCAAACAAGAACGGAATCACCCCCAAAACTGGAAGAAAATCCGCCAAAAACATAGATCCACCCCAAAAAGACAGTAAACCTACCTGATGTTCTCCAAAACACGCAATTTACACTTTTCCAACATGATCACCAACAAGAACCCAGCAAAACCCAACGGAGACCCCAAAACACATCAAAAACACCCCAAAAATGAATTCGATCACCCCCCCAAAAAAAACAGAAGAAAATCCCAAATACCATGAATCCACCCCAAAAGTCCCCCTAAACCTACCTGATGTTCTCCAAAACCCACAATTTACACTTTTCCACCATGATGACCACGAGAAACCCAATGAAACCCAACGGAGACCCCAAAACACGTCAAAAACATGCCAAAAAACAACTGGATCACTAGAAAAAACAGAACAAAACCCTAAAAACCATGAATCTGCCCCAGAAGTCCTCATAAACCTACCTGATGTTCTCCAAAACCCACAATTTACACTTTTCCACCATGATGACCACGGAAAACACAACGAAACCCAACGGAGAACCCAAAACACGTCCAAAACACCCCAAACAAGAACAGGATCACCCCCAAAAACGAAAGAAAACCCCAAAAAGCACGGATCCAATCCCAAAACCACTCTAAACGTACCTGATGTTCTCCAAATCCAAATGTCCACTCCCAACCACCATAAAACCCATTAGGAACTCAACGAAACCCAACGGAAACCCCAAAAACACCTCAAAAACACCCCAAAAAAGAACTGGATCAGAAGAAAAAACACCAAACACTATGAATTTCCCCGCAAAACCACCCTAAACTCACCTGATCTTCTTCAAAACCCACAATCCACTCCCATTTCCCTTAACGACCAACGAGAATCCAACTAAAACCCAACGGAGACCCCAAAACAAGTCGAAAACACCCCAAACAAGAACAGGATAACCCCTAAAAAAGAAAGAAAACCCCAAAAACCATAGATCCACCCCAAAAACACACTAAACCTACCTGATGTTCTCCAAATCCCAAAGTCCACTCCCAACAAACTTAAAACACATTAGGAAATCAACGAAACGCAACGGAAACCCCAAAACACGTCAAAAAAAACACAAAAAAAAGCGGGATCACCCCCAAAACCGAAAGAAAACCCTAAAAGCCGTTGATCCACCCCAAAAGTCCCCCTAAACCTACCTGATGTTCTCCAATACCCACAATTTACACGTTTTCACCATGATGAACAACAAGAACCCAACAAAAACCAACGGAGACCCCAAAATATGTCAAAAACACCCCAAAAAAGAATGGGACCACCCCAAAAACAGAAGAAAACGCTAAAAAAAAAAACAGAAGAACTCAACCAAAACCATAGATTCACCACCCAGAAAAACTTAAACTCACCTGATATTCTCCAAAACCCACAATTTACACTTTTCCAACATGATGACCAACAAGAACCCAACAAAACCCAATGGAGACCCCAAAACACATCAAAAACACACCAAAAAAGAACGGGATCACCCCAGAAAAACAGAAAAAAAAAAACAAATACCATGAATCCACCCCAAAAGTCCCCCTAAACCTACCTGATGTTCTCCAAAACCCACAATTTACCCTTTTCCACCATGATGCCAACGGAAAACCCAACGAAACCCAACGGAGAACCCAAAACACATCAAAAACACCACAAACAAGAACGGAATCACCCCCAAAACTGGAACAAAATCCCCAAAATGCACGGATCAAATCCCAAAACCACCCTAAACCTACCTGATGTTCTCCAAAACCCACTATTCAGCCTTTTCCACCAAAATGAACAAGGAAAACACAACGAAACAAAACAGAGACCACAAAACACGTCAAAAACACCCCAAACAAGAACGGAATCACCCCCAAAACTGGAAGAAAATCCGCCAAAAACATAGATCCACCCCAAAAAGACAGTAAACCTACCTGATGTTCTCCAAAACACGCAATTTACACTTTTCCAACATGATCACCAACAAGAACCCAGCAAAACCCAACGGAGACCCCAAAACACATCAAAAACACCCCAAAAATGAATTCGATCACCCCCCCAAAAAAAACAGAAGAAAATCCCAAATACCATGAATCCACCCCAAAAGTCCCCCTAAACCTACCTGATGTTCTCCAAAACCCACAATTTACACTTTTCCACCATGATGACCACGAGAAACCCAATGAAACCCAACGGAGACCCCAAAACACGTCAAAAACATGCCAAAAAACAACTGGATCACTAGAAAAAACAGAACAAAACCCTAAAAACCATGAATCTGCCCCAGAAGTCCTCATAAACCTACCTGATGTTCTCCAAAACCCACAATTTACACTTTTCCACCATGATGACCACGGAAAACACAACGAAACCCAACGGAGAACCCAAAACATGTCCAAAACACCCCAAACAAGAACAGGATCACCCCCAAAAACGAAAGAAAACCCCAAAAAGCACGGATCCAATCCCAAAACCACTCTAAACGTACCTGATGTTCTCCAAATCCAAATGTCCACTCCCAACCACCATAAAACCCATTAGGAACTCAACGAAACCCAACGGAAACCCCAAAAACACCTCAAAAACACCCCAAAAAAGAACTGGATCAGAAGAAAAAACACCAAACACTATGAATTTCCCCGCAAAACCACCCTAAACTCACCTGATCTTCTTCAAAACCCACAATCCACTCCCATTTACCTTAACGACCAACGAGAATCCAACTAAAACCCAACGGAGACCCCAAAACAAGTCGAAAACACCCCAAACAAGAACAGGATCACCCCTAAAAAAGAAAGAAAACCCCCAAAACCATAGATCCACCCCAAAAACACACTAAACCTACCTGATGTTCTCCAAATCCCAAAGTCCACTCCCAACAAACTTAAAACACATTAGGAAATCAACGAAACGCAACGGAAACCCCAAAACACGTCAAAAAAACCACAAAAAAAAGCGGGATCACCCCCAAAACCGAAAGAAAACCCTAAAAGCCGTTGATCCACCCCAAAAGTCCCCCTAAACCTACCTGATGTTCTCCAATACCCACAATTTACACGTTTTCACCATGATGAACAACAAGAACCCAACAAAACCCAACGGAGACCCCAAAATATGTCAAAAACACCCCAAAAAAGAATGGGACCACCCCAAAAACAGAAGAAAACGCTAAAAAAAAACAGAAGAATTCAACCAAAACCATAGATTCACCACCCAGAAAAACTTAAACTCACCTGATATTCTCCAAAACCCACAATTTACACTTTTCCAACATGATGACCAACAAGAACCCAACAAAACCCAACGGAGACCCCAAAACACATCAAAAACACACCAAAAAAGAATGGGATCACCCCAGAAAAACAGAAAAAAAAAAAACAAATACCATGAATCCACCCCAAAAGTCCCCCTAAACCTACCTGATGTTCTCCAAAACCCACAATTTACCCTTTTCTACCATGATGCCAACGGAAAACCCAACGAAACCCAACGGAGAACCCAAAACACATCAAAAACACCACAAACAAGAACGGAATCACCCCCAAAACTGGAACAAAATCCCCAAAATGCACGGATCAAATCCCAAAACCACCCTAAACCTACCTGATGTTCTCCAAAACCCACTATTCAGCCTTTTCCACCAAAATGAACAAGGAAAACACAACGAAACAAAACAGAGACCACAAAACACGTCAAAAACACCCCAAACAAGAACGGAATCACCCCCAAAACTGGAAGAAAATCCCCCAAAAACATAGATCCACCCCAAAAAGACAGTAAACCTACCTGATGTTCTCCAAAACACGCAATTTACACTTTTCCAACATGATCACTAACAAGAACCCAGCAAAACCCAACGGAGACCCCAAAACACGTCAAAAACACCCCAAAAATGAATTCGATCACCCCCCCAAAAAAAACAGAAGAAAACCCCAAATACCATGAATCCACCCCAAAAGTCCCCCTAAACCTACCTGATGTTCTCCAAAACCCACAATTTACACTTTTCCACCATGATGACCACGAGAAACCCAATGAAACCCAACGGAGACCCCAAAACACGTCAAAAACATGCCAAAAAACAACTGGATCACTAGAAAAAACAGAACAAAACCCTAAAAACCATGAATCTGCCCCAGAAGTCCTCATAAACCTACCTGATGTTCTCCAAAACCCACAATTTACACTTTTCCACCATGATGACCACGGAAAACACAACGAAACCCAACGGAGAACCCAAAACACGTCCAAAACACCCCAAACAAGAACAGGATCACCCCCAAAAACGAAAGAAAACCCCAAAAAGCACGGATCCAATCCCAAAACCACTCTAAACGTACCTGATGTTCTCCAAATCCAAATGTCCACTCCCAACCAACATAAAACCCATCAGGAACTCAACGAAACCCAACGGAAACCCCAAAAACACCTCAAAAACAGCCCAGAAAAGAACTGGGTCAGAAGAAAAAACACCAAACACTATGAATTTCCCCGCAAAACCACCCTAAACTCACCTGATCTTCTTCAAAACCCACAATCCACTCCCATTTACCTTAACGACCAACGAGAATCCAACTAAAACCCAACGGAGACCCCAAAACAAGTCGAAAACACCCCAAACAAGAACAGGATAACCCCTAAAAAAGAAAGAAAACCCCCAAAACCATAGATCCACCCCAAAAACACACTAAACCTACCTGATGTTCTCCAAATCCCAAAGTCCACTCCCAACAAACTTAAAACACATTAGGAAATCAACGAAACGCAACGGAAACCCCAAAACACGTCAAAAACACCACAAAAAAAAAGCGGGATCACCCCCAAAACCGAAAGAAAACCCTAAAAGCCGTTGATCCACCCCAAAAGTCCCCCTAAACCTACCTGATGTTCTCCAATACCCACAATTTACACGTTTTCACCATGATGAACAACAAGAACCCAACAAAACCCAACGGAGACCCCAAAATATGTCAAAAACACCCCAAAAAAGAATGGGACCACCCCAAAAACAGAAGAAAACGCTAAAAAAAAAACAGAAGAATTCAACCAAAACCATAGATTCACCACCCAGAAAAACTTAAACTCACCTGATATTCTCCAAAACCCACAATTTACACTTTTCCAACATGATGACCAACAAGAACCCAACAAAACCCAACGGAGACCCCAAAACACATCAAAAACACACCAAAAAAGAACGGGATCACCCCAGAAAAACAGAAAAAAAAAAACAAATACCATGAATCCACCCCAAAAGTCCCCCTAAACCTACCTGATGTTCTCCAAAACCCACAATTTACCCTTTTCCACCATGATGCCAACGGAAAACCCAACGAAACCCAACGGAGAACCCAAAACACATCAAAAACACCACAAACAAGAACGGAATCACCCCCAAAACTGGAACAAAATCCCCAAAAAGCACGGATCAAATCCCAAAACCACCCTAAACCTACCTGATGTTCTCCAAAACCCACTATTCAGCCTTTTCCACCAAAATGAACAAGGAAAACACAACGAAATAAAACAGAGACCACAAAACACGTCAAAAACACCCCAAACAAGAACGGAATCACCCCCAAAACTGGAAGAAAATCCCCCAAAAACATAGATCCACCCCAAAAAGACAGTAAACCTACCTGATGTTCTCCAAAACACGCAATTTACACTTTTCCAACATGATCACCAACAAGAACCCAGCAAAACCCAACGGAGACCCCAAAACACATCAAAAACACCCCAAAAATGAATTCGATCACCCCCCCAAAAAAAACAGAAGAAAATCCCAAATACCATGAATCCACCCCAAAAGTCCCCCTAAACCTACCTGATGTTCTCCAAAACCCACAATTTACACTTTTCCACCATGATGACCACGAGAAACCCAATGAAACCCAACGGAGACCCCAAAACACGTCAAAAACATGCCAAAAAACAACTGGATCACTAGAAAAAACAGAACAAAACCCTAAAAACCATGAATCTGCCCCAGAAGTCCTCATAAACCTACCTGATGTTCTCCAAAACCCACAATTTACACTTTTCCACCATGATGACCACGGAAAACACAACGAAACCCAACGGAGAACCCAAAACACGCCCAAAACACCCCAAACAAGAACAGGATCACCCCCAAAAACGAAAGAAAACCCCAAAAAGCACGGATCCAATCCCAAAACCACTCTAAACGTACCTGATGTTCTCCAAATCCAAATGTCCACTCCCAACCACCATAAAACCCATTAGGAACTCAACGAAACCCAACGGAAACCCCAAAAACACCTCAAAAACACCCCAGAAAAGAACTGGATCAGAAGAAAAAACACCAAACACTATGAATTTCCCCGCAAAACCACCCTAAACTCACCTGATCTTCTTCAAAACCCACAATCCACTCCCATTTACCCTAACGACCAACAATCCAACTAAAACCCAACGGAGACCCCAAAACAAGTCGAAAACACCCCAAACAAGAACAGGATAACCCCTAAAAAAGAAAGAAAACCCCAAAAACCATAGATCCACCCCAAAAACACACTAAACCTACCTGATGTTCTCCAAATCCCAAAGTCCACTCCCAACAAACTTAAAACACATTAGGAAATCAACAAAACGCAACGGAAACCCCAAAACACGTCAAAAACACCACAAAAAAAAGCGGGATCACCCCCAAAACCGAAAGAAAACCCTAAAAGCCGTTGATCCACCCCAAAAGTCCCCCTAAACCTACCTGATGTTCTCCAATACCCACAATTTACACGTTTTCACCATGATGAACAACAAGAACCCAACAAAAACCAACGGAGACCCCAAAATATGTCAAAAACACCCCAAAAAAGAATGGGACCACCCCAAAAACAGAAGAAAACGCTAAAAAAAAAACAGAAGAATTCAACCAAAACCATAGATTCACCACCCAGAAAAACTTAAACTCACCTGATATTCTCCAAAACCCACAATTTACACTTTTCCAACATGATGACCAACAAGAACCCAACAAAACCCAACGGAGACCCCAAAACACATCAAAAACACACCAAAAAAGAACGGGATCACCCCAGAAAAACAGAAAAAAAAAAAACAAATACCATGAATCCACCCCAAAAGTCCCCCTAAACCTACCTGATGTTCTCCAAAACCCACAATTTACCCTTTTCCACCATGATGCCAACGGAAAACCCAACGAAACCCAACGGAGAACCCAAAACACATCAAAAACACCACAAACAAGAACGGAATCACCCCCAAAACTGGAACAAAATCCCCAAAAAGCACGGATCAAATCCCAAAACCACCCTAAACCTACCTGATGTTCTCCAAAACCCACTATTCAGCCTTTTCCACCAAAATGAACAAGGAAAACACAACGAAACAAAACAGAGACCACAAAACACGTCAAAAACACCCCAAACAAGAACGGAATCACCCCCAAAACTGGAAGAAAATCCCCCAAAAACATAGATCCACCCCAAAAAGACAGTAAACCTACCTGATGTTCTCCAAAACACGCAATTTACACTTTTCCAACATGATCACCAACAAGAACCCAGCAAAACCCAACGGAGACCCCAAAACACATCAAAAACACCCCAAAAATGAATTCGATCACCCCCCCCAAAAAAACAGAAGAAAATCCCAAATACCATGAATCCACCCCAAAAGTCCCCCTAAACCTACCTGATGTTCTCCAAAACCCACAATTTACACTTTTCCACCATGATGACCACGAGAAACCCAATGAAACCCAACGGAGACCCCAAAACACGTCAAAAACATGCCAAAAAACAACTGGATCACTAGAAAAAACAGAACAAAACCCTAAAAACCATGAATCTGCCCCAGAAGTCCTCATAAACCTACCTGATGTTCTCCAAAACCCACAATTTACACTTTTCCACCATGATGACCACGGAAAACACAACGAAACCCAACGGAGAACCCAAAACACGCCCAAAACACCCCAAACAAGAACAGGATCACCCCCAAAAACGAAAGAAAACCCCAAAAAGCACGGATCCAATCCCAAAACCACTCTAAACGTACCTGATGTTCTCCAAATCCAAATGTCCACTCCCAACCACCATAAAACCCATTAGGAACTCAACGAAACCCAACGGAAACCCCAAAAACACCTCAAAAACAGCCCAGAAAAGAACTGGGTCAGAAGAAAAAACACCAAACACTATGAATTTCCCCGCAAAACCACCCTAAACTCACCTGATCTTCTTCAAAACCCACAATCCACTCCCATTTACCCTAACGACCAACGAGAATCCAACTAAAACCCAACGGAGACCCCAAAACAAGTCGAAAACACCCCAAACAAGAACAGGATAACCCCTAAAAAAGAAAGAAAACCCCAAAAACCATAGATCCACCCCAAAAACACACTAAACCTACCTGATGTTCTCCAAATCCCAAAGTCCACTCCCAACAAACTTAAAACACATTAGGAAATCAACAAAACGCAACGGAAACCCCAAAACACGTCAAAAACACCACAAAAAAAAGCGGGATCACCCCCAAAACCGAAAGAAAACCCTAAAAGCCGTTGATCCACCCCAAAAGTCCCCCTAAACCTACCTGATGTTCTCCAATACCCACAATTTACACGTTTTCACCATGATGAACAACAAGAACCCAACAAAAACCCATCGGAGACCCCAAAATATGTCAAAAACACCCCAAACAAGAATGGGACCACCCCAAAAACAGAAGAAAACGCTAAAAAAAAAAACAGAAGAACTCAACCAAAACCATAGATTCACCACCCAGAAAAACTTAAACTCACCTGATATTCTCCAAAACCCACAATTTACACTTTTCCAACATGATGACCAACAAGAACCCAACAAAACCCAACGGAGACCCCAAAACACATCAAAAACACACCAAAAAAGAACGGGATCACCCCAGAAAAACAGAAAAAAAAAAACAAATACCATGAATCCACCCCAAAAGTCCCCCTAAACCTACCTGATGTTCTCCAAAACCCACAATTTACACTTTTCCACCATGATGCCAACGGAAAACCCAACAAAACCCAACGGAGAACCCAAAACACATCAAAAACACCACAAACAAGAACGGAATCACCCCC
Organism: Aythya marila; assembly: GCF_965140915.1. Lineage (NCBI taxonomy): Eukaryota > Metazoa > Chordata > Aves > Anseriformes > Anatidae > Aythya > Aythya marila. The sequence continues at coordinate 29,924 of NW_028137208.1, read as the reverse complement.
AAAACTGGAACAAAATCCCCAAAAAGCACGGATCAAATCCCAAAACCACCCTAAACCTACCTGATGTTCTCCAAAACCCACTATTCAGCCTTTTCCACCAAAATGAACAAGGAAAACACAACGAAACAAAACAGAGACCACAAAACACGTCAAAAACACCCCAAACAAGAACGGAATCACCCCCAAAACTGGAAGAAAATCCGCCAAAAACATAGATCCACCCCAAAAAGACAGTAAACCTACCTGATGTTCTCCAAAACACGCAATTTACACTTTTCCAACATGATCACCAACAAGAACCCAGCAAAACCCAACGGAGACCCCAAAACACATCAAAAACACCCCAAAAATGAATTCGATCACCCCCCCAAAAAAACAGAAGAAAATCCCAAATACCATGAATCCACCCCAAAAGTCCCCCCTAAACCTACCTGATGTTCTCCAAAACCCACAATTTACACTTTTCCACCATGATGACCACGAGAAACCCAATGAAACCCAACGGAGACCCCAAAACACGTCAAAAACATGCCAAAAAACAACTGGATCACTAGAAAAAACAGAACAAAACCCTAAAAACCATGAATCTGCCCCAGAAGTCCTCATAAACCTACCTGATGTTCTCCAAAACCCACAATTTACACTTTTCCACCATGATGACCACGGAAAACACAACGAAACCCAACGGAGAACCCAAAACACGTCCAAAACACCCCAAACAAGAACAGGATCACCCCCAAAAACGAAAGAAAACCCCAAAAAGCACGGATCCAATCCCAAAACCACTCTAAACGTACCTGATGTTCTCCAAATCCAAATGTCCACTCCCAACCACCATAAAACCCATTAGGAACTCAACGAAACCCAACGGAAAACCCCAAAAACACCTCAAAAACACCCCAAAAAAGAACTGGATCAGAAGAAAAAACACCAAACACTATGAATTTCCCCGCAAAACCACCCTAAACTCACCTGATCTTCTTCAAAACCCACAATCCACTCCCATTTACCTTAACGACCAACGAGAATCCAACTAAAACCCAACGGAGACCCCAAAACAAGTCGAAAACACCCCCAAACAAGAACAGGATAACCCCTAAAAAAGAAAGAAAACCCCAAAAACCATAGATCCACCCCAAAAACACACTAAACCTACCTGATGTTCTCCAAATCCCAAAGTCCACTCCCAACAAACTTAAAACACATTAGGAAATCAACGAAACGCAACGGAAACCCCAAAACACGTCAAAAAAAACACAAAAAAAAGCGGGATCACCCCCAAAACCGAAAGAAAACCCTAAAAGCCGTTGATCCACCCCAAAAGTCCCCCTAAACCTACCTGATGTTCTCCAATACCCACAATTTACACGTTTTCACCATGATGAACAACAAGAACCCAACAAAAACCAACGGGAGACCCCAAAATATGTCAAAAACACCCCAAAAAAGAATGGGACCACCCCAAAAACAGAAGAAAACGCTAAAAAAAAAAAACAGAAGAACTCAACCAAAACCATAGATTCACCACCCAGAAAAACTTAAACTCACCTGATATTCTCCAAAACCCACAATTTACACTTTTCCAACATGATGACCAACAAGAACCCAACAAAACCCAATGGAGACCCCAAAACACATCAAAAACACACCAAAAAAGAACGGGATCACCCCAGAAAAACAGAAAAAAAAAAACAAATACCATGAATCCACCCCAAAAGTCCCCCTAAACCTACCTGATGTTCTCCAAAACCCACAATTTACCCTTTTCCACCATGATGCCAACGGAAAACCCAACGAAACCCAACGGAGAACCCAAAACACATCAAAAACACCACAAACAAGAACGGAATCACCCCCAAAACTGGAACAAAATCCCCAAAATGCACGGATCAAATCCCAAAACCACCCTAAACCTACCTGATGTTCTCCAAAACCCACTATTCAGCCTTTTCCACCAAAATGAACAAGGAAAACACAACGAAACAAAACAGAGACCACAAAACACGTCAAAAACACCCCAAACAAGAACGGAATCACCCCCAAAACTGGAAGAAAATCCGCCAAAAACATAGATCCACCCCAAAAAGACAGTAAACCTACCTGATGTTCTCCAAAACACGCAATTTACACTTTTCCAACATGATCACCAACAAGAACCCAGCAAAACCCAACGGAGACCCCAAAACACATCAAAAACACCCCAAAAATGAATTCGATCACCCCCCCAAAAAAAACAGAAGAAAATCCCAAATACCATGAATCCACCCCAAAAGTCCCCCTAAACCTACCTGATGTTCTCCAAAACCCACAATTTACACTTTTCCACCATGATGACCACGAGAAACCCAATGAAACCCAACGGAGACCCCAAAACACGTCAAAAACATGCCAAAAAACAACTGGATCACTAGAAAAACAGAACAAAACCCTAAAAACCATGAATCTGCCCCAGAAGTCCTCATAAACCTACCTGATGTTCTCCAAAACCCACAATTTACACTTTTCCACCATGATGACCACGGAAAACACAACGAAACCCAACGGAGAACCCAAAACATGTCCAAAACACCCCAAACAAGAACAGGATCACCCCCAAAAACGAAAGAAAACCCCAAAAAGCACGGATCCAATCCCAAAACCACTCTAAACGTACCTGATGTTCTCCAAATCCAAATGTCCACTCCCAACCACCATAAAACCCATTAGGAACTCAACGAAACCCAACGGAAACCCCAAAAACACCTCAAAAACACCCCAAAAAAGAACTGGATCAGAAGAAAAAACACCAAACACTATGAATTTCCCCGCAAAACCACCCTAAACTCACCTGATCTTCTTCAAAACCCACAATCCACTCCCATTTCCCTTAACGACCAACGAGAATCCAACTAAAACCCAACGGAGACCCCAAAACAAGTCGAAAACACCCCAAACAAGAACAGGATAACCCCTAAAAAAGAAAGAAAACCCCCAAAACCATAGATCCACCCCAAAAACACACTAAACCTACCTGATGTTCTCCAAATCCCAAAGTCCACTCCCAACAAACTTAAAACACATTAGGAAATCAACGAAACGCAACGGAAACCCCAAAACACGTCAAAAAAACCACAAAAAAAAGCGGGATCACCCCCAAAACCGAAAGAAAACCCTAAAAGCCGTTGATCCACCCCAAAAGTCCCCCTAAACCTACCTGATGTTCTCCAATACCCACAATTTACACGTTTTCACCATGATGAACAACAAGAACCCAACAAAACCCAACGGAGACCCCAAAATATGTCAAAAACACCCCAAAAAAGAATGGGACCACCCCAAAAACAGAAGAAAACGCTAAAAAAAAAACAGAAGAATTCAACCAAAACCATAGATTCACCACCCAGAAAAACTTAAACTCACCTGATATTCTCCAAAACCCACAATTTACACTTTTCCAACATGATGACCAACAAGAACCCAACAAAACCCAACGGAGACCCCAAAACACATCAAAAACACACCAAAAAAGAATGGGATCACCCCAGAAAAACAGAAAAAAAAAAAACAAATACCATGAATCCACCCCAAAAGTCCCCCTAAACCTACCTGATGTTCTCCAAAACCCACAATTTACCCTTTTCTACCATGATGCCAACGGAAAACCCAACGAAACCCAACGGAGAACCCAAAACACATCAAAAACACCACAAACAAGAACGGAATCACCCCCAAAACTGGAACAAAATCCCCAAAATGCACGGATCAAATCCCAAAACCACCCTAAACCTACCTGATGTTCTCCAAAACCCACTATTCAGCCTTTTCCACCAAAATGAACAAGGAAAACACAACGAAACAAAACAGAGACCACAAAACACGTCAAAAACACCCCAAACAAGAACGGAATCACCCCCAAAACTGGAAGAAAATCCCCCAAAAACATAGATCCACCCCAAAAAGACAGTAAACCTACCTGATGTTCTCCAAAACACGCAATTTACACTTTTCCAACATGATCACTAACAAGAACCCAGCAAAACCCAACGGAGACCCCAAAACACGTCAAAAACACCCCAAAAATGAATTCGATCACCCCCCCAAAAAAAACAGAAGAAAACCCCAAATACCATGAATCCACCCCAAAAGTCCCCCTAAACCTACCTGATGTTCTCCAAAACCCACAATTTACACTTTTCCACCATGATGACCACGAGAAACCCAATGAAACCCAACGGAGACCCCAAAACACGTCAAAAACATGCCAAAAAACAACTGGATCACTAGAAAAAACAGAACAAAACCCTAAAAACCATGAATCTGCCCCAGAAGTCCTCATAAACCTACCTGATGTTCTCCAAAACCCACAATTTACACTTTTCCACCATGATGACCACGGAAAACACAACGAAACCCAACGGAGAACCCAAAACACGTCCAAAACACCCCAAACAAGAACAGGATCACCCCCAAAAACGAAAGAAAACCCCAAAAAGCACGGATCCAATCCCAAAACCACTCTAAACGTACCTGATGTTCTCCAAATCCAAATGTCCACTCCCAACCAACATAAAACCCATCAGGAACTCAACGAAACCCAACGGAAACCCCAAAAACACCTCAAAAACACCCCAGAAAAGAACTGGATCAGAAGAAAAAACACCAAACACTATGAATTTCCCCGCAAAACCACCCTAAACTCACCTGATCTTCTTCAAAACCCACAATCCACTCCCATTTACCTTAACGACCAACGAGAATCCAACTAAAACCCAACGGAGACCCCAAAACAAGTCGAAAACACCCCAAACAAGAACAGGATAACCCCTAAAAAAGAAAGAAAACCCCCAAAACCATAGATCCACCCCAAAAACACACTAAACCTACCTGATGTTCTCCAAATCCCAAAGTCCACTCCCAACAAACTTAAAACACATTAGGAAATCAACGAAACGCAACGGAAACCCCAAAACACGTCAAAAACACCACAAAAAAAAAGCGGGATCACCCCCAAAACCGAAAGAAAACCCTAAAAGCCGTTGATCCACCCCAAAAGTCCCCCTAAACCTACCTGATGTTCTCCAATACCCACAATTTACACGTTTTCACCATGATGAACAACAAGAACCCAACAAAACCCAACGGAGACCCCAAAATATGTCAAAAACACCCCAAAAAAGAATGGGACCACCCCAAAAACAGAAGAAAACGCTAAAAAAAAACCAGAAGAATTCAACCAAAACCATAGATTCACCACCCAGAAAAACTTAAACTCACCTGATATTCTCCAAAACCCACAATTTACACTTTTCCAACATGATGACCAACAAGAACCCAACAAAACCCAACGGAGACCCCAAAACACATCAAAAACACACCAAAAAAGAACGGGATCACCCCAGAAAAACAGAAAAAAAAAAACAAATACCATGAATCCACCCCAAAAGTCCCCCTAAACCTACCTGATGTTCTCCAAAACCCACAATTTACCCTTTTCCACCATGATGCCAACGGAAAACCCAACAAAACCCAACGGAGACCCCAAAACACATCAAAAACACACCAAAAAAGAACGGGATCACCCCAGAAAAACAGAAAAAAAAAAAACAAATACCATGAATCCACCCCAAAAGTCCCCCTAAACCTACCTGATGTTCTCCAAAACCCACAATTTACCCTTTTCCACCATGATGCCAACGGAAAACCCAACGAAACCCAACGGAGAACCCAAAACACATCAAAAACACCACAAACAAGAACGGAATCACCCCCCAAAACGAAAGAAAACCCCAAAAAGCACGGATCCAATCCCAAAACCACCCTAAACCTACCTGATGTTCTCCAAAACCCACTATTCAGCCTTTTCCACCAAAATGAACAAGGAAAACACAACGAAACAAAACAGAGACCACAAAACACGTCAAAAACACCCCAAACAAGAATGGAATCACCCCCAAAACTGGAAGAAAATCCCCCAAAAACATAGATCCACCCCAAAAAAACCCTAAACCTACCTGATGTTCTCCAAAACCCACAATTTACACTTTTCCACCATGATGACCACGGAAAACAAACGAAACCCAACGGAGAACCCAAAACACGCCCAAAACACCCCAAACAAGAACAGGATCACCCCCAAAAACGAAAGAAAACCCCAAAAAGCACGGATCCAATCCCAAAACCACTCTAAACGTACCTGATGTTCTCCAAATCCAAATGTCCACTCCCAACCACCATAAAACCCATTAGGAACTCAACGAAACCCAACGGAAACCCCAAAAACACCTCAAAAACACCCCAAAAAAGAACTGGATCAGAAGAAAAAACACCAAACACTATGAATTTCCCCGCAAAACCACCCTAAACTCACCTGATCTTCTTCAAAACCCACAATCCACTCCATTTACCTTAACGACCAACGAGAATCCAACTAAAACCCAACGGAGACCCCAAAACAAGTCGAAAACACCCCAAACAAGAACAGGATCACCCCCAAAAACGAAAGAAAACCCCAAAAAGCACGGATCCAATCCCAAAACCACTCTAAACGTACCTGATGTTCTCCAAATCCAAATGTCCACTCCCAACCACCATAAAACCCATTAGGAACTCAACGAAACCCAACGGAAACCCCAAAAACACCTCAAAAACCCCCAAAAAAGAACTGGATCAGAAGAAAAAACACCAAACACTATGAATTTCCCGCAAAACCACCCTAAACTCACCTGATCTTCTTCAAAACCCACAATCCACTCCCATTTCCCTTAACGACCAACGAGAATCCAACTAAAACCCAACGGAGACCCCAAAACAAGTCGAAAACACCCCAAACAAGAACAGGATAACCCCTAAAAAAGAAAGAAAACCCCCAAAACCATAGATCCACCCCAAAAACACACTAAACCTACCTGATGTTCTCCAAATCCCAAAGTCCACTCCCAACAAACTTAAAACACATTAGGAAATCAACGAAACGCAACGGAAACCCCAAAACACGTCAAAAACACCACAAAAAAAAGCGGGATCACCCCCAAAACCGAAAGAAAACCCTAAAATCCGTTGATCCACCCCAAAAGTCCCCCTAAACCTACCTGATGTTCTCCAATACCCACAATTTACACGTTTTCACCATGATGAACAACAAGAACCCAACAAAAACCAACGGAGACCCCAAAATATGTCAAAAACACCCCAAACAAGAATGGGACCACCCCAAAAACAGAAGAAAACGCTAAAAAACCAGAAGAATTCAACCAAAACCATAGATTCACCACCCAGAAAAACTTAAACTCACCTGATATTCTCCAAAACCCACAATTTACACTTTTCCAACATGATGACCAACAAGAACCCAACAAAACCCAACGGAGACCCCAAAACACATCAAAAACACACCAACAAAGAACGGGATCACCCCAGAAAAACAGAAAAAAAAAAACAAATACCATGAAACCACCCCAAAAGTCCCCCTAAACCTACCTGATGTTCTCCAAAACCCACAATTTACCCTTTTCCACCATGATGCCAACGGAAAACCCAACAAAACCCAACGGAGACCCCAAAACACATCAAAAACACACCAAAAAAGAACGGGATCACCCCAGAAAAACAGAAAAAAAAAAAACAAATACCATGAATCCACCCCAAAAGTCCCCCTAAACCTACCTGATGTTCTCCAAAACCCACAATTTACCCTTTTCCACCATGATGCCAACGGAAAACCCAACGAAACCCAACGGAGAACCCAAAACACATCAAAAACACCACAAACAAGAACGGAATCACCCCCCAAAACGAAAGAAAACCCCAAAAAGCACGGATCCAATCCCAAAACCACCCTAAACCTACCTGATGTTCTCCAAAACCCACTATTCAGCCTTTTCCACCAAAATGAACAAGGAAAACACAACGAAACAAAACAGAGACCACAAAACACGTCAAAAACACCCCAAACAAGAATGGAATCACCCCCAAAACTGGAAGAAAATCCCCCAAAAACATAGATCCACCCCAAAAAAACCCTAAACCTACCTGATGTTCTCCAAAACCCACAATTTACACTTTTCCACCATGATGACCACGGAAAACACAACGAAACCCAACGGAGAACCCAAAACACGCCCAAAACACCCCAAACAAGAACAGGATCACCCCCAAAAACGAAAGAAAACCCCAAAAAGCACGGATCCAATCCCAAAACCACTCTAAACGAACCTGATGTTCTCCAAATCCAAATGTCCACTCCCAACCACCATAAAACCCATTAGGAACTCAACGAAACCCAACGGAAACCCCAAAAACACCTCAAAAACACCCCAAAAAAGAACTGGATCAGAAGAAAAAACACCAAACACTATGAATTTCCCCGCAAAACCACCCTAAACTCACCTGATCTTCTTCAAAACCCACAATCCACTCCCATTTCCCTTAACGACCAACGAGAATCCAACTAAAACCCAACGGAGACCCCAAAACAAGTCGAAAACACCCCAAACAAGAACAGGATAACCCCTAAAAAAGAAAGAAAACCCCCAAAACCATAGATCCACCCCAAAAACACACTAAACCTACCTGATGTTCTCCAAATCCCAAAGTCCACTCCCAACAAACTTAAAACACATTAGGAAATCAACGAAACGCAACGGAAACCCCAAAACACGTCAAAAACACCACAAAAAAAAAGCGGGATCACCCCCAAAACCGAAAGAAAACCCTAAAAGCCGTTGATCCACCCCAAAAGTCCCCCTAAACCTACCTGATGTTCTCCAATACCCACAATTTACACGTTTTCACCATGATGAACAACAAGAACCCAACAAAACCCATCGGAGACCCCAAAATATGTCAAAAACACCCCAAACAAGAATGGGACCACCCCAAAAACAGAAGAAAACGCTAAAAAACCAGAAGAATTCAACCAAAACCATAGATTCACCACCCAGAAAAACTTAAACTCACCTGATATTCTCCAAAACCCACAATTTACACTTTTCCAACATGATGACCAACAAGAACCCAACAAAACCCAACGGAGACCCCAAAACACATCAAAAACACACCAACAAAGAACGGGATCACCCCAGAGAAACAGAAAAAAAAAAACAAATACCATGAATCCACCCCAAAAGTCCCCCTAAACCTACCTGATGTTCTCCAAAACCCACAATTTACCCTTTTCCACCATGATGCCAACGGAAAACCCAACAAAACCCAACGGAGACCCCAAAACACATCAAAAACACACCAAAAAAGAACGGGATCACCCCAGAAAAACAGAAAAAAAAAAAACAAATACCATGAATCCACCCCAAAAGTCCCCCTAAACCTACCTGATGTTCTCCAAAACCCACAATTTACCCTTTTCCACCATGATGCCAACGGAAAACACAACAAAACCCAACGGAGAACCCAAAACACATCAAAAACACCACAAACAAGAACGGAATCACCCCCCAAAACGAAAGAAAACCCCAAAAAGCACGGATCCAATCCCAAAACCACCCTAAACCTACCTGATGTTCTCCAAAACCCACTATTCAGCCTTTTCCACCAAAATGAACAAGGAAAACACAACGAAACAAAACAGAGACCACAAAACACGTCAAAAACACCCCAAACAAGAACGGAATCACCCCCAAAACTGGAAGAAAATCCCCCAAAAACATAGATCCACCCCAAAAAGACAGTAAACCTACCTGATGTTCTCCAAAACACGCAATTTACACTTTTCCACCATGATGACCACGGAAAACACAACGAAACCCAACGGAGAACCCAAAACACGCCCAAAACACCCCAAACAAGAACAGGATCACCCCCAAAAACGAAAGAAAACCCCAAAAAGCACGGATCCAATCCCAAAACCACTCTAAACGAACCTGATGTTCTCCAAATCCAAATGTCCACTCCCAACCACCATAAAACCCATTAGGAACTCAACGAAACCCAACGGAAACCCCAAAAACACCTCAAAAACACCCCAAAAAAGAACTGGATCAGAAGAAAAAACACCAAACACTATGAATTTCCCCGCAAAACCACCCTAAACTCACCTGATCTTCTTCAAAACCCACAATCCACTCCCATTTACCTTAACGACCAACGAGAATCCAACTAAAACCCAACGGAGACCCCAAAACAAGTCGAAAACACCCCAAACAAGAACAGGATCACCCCCAAAAACGAAAGAAAACCCCAAAAAGCACGGATCCAATCCCAAAACCACTCTAAACGTACCTGATGTTCTCCAAATCCAAATGTCCACTCCCAACCACCATAAAACCCATTAGGAACTCAACGAAACCCAACGGAAACCCCAAAAACACCTCAAAAACACCCCAAAAAAGAACTGGATCAGAAGAAAAAACACCAAACACTATGAATTTCCCCGCAAAACCACCCTAAACTCACCTGATCTTCTTCAAAACCCACAATCCACTCCCATTTCCCTTAACGACCAACGAGAATCCAACTAAAACCCAACGGAGACCCCAAAACAAGTCGAAAACACCCCAAACAAGAACAGGATCACCCCTAAAAAAGAAAGAAAACCCCCAAAACCATAGATCCACCCCAAAAACACACTAAACCTACCTGATGTTCTCCAAATCCCAAAGTCCACTCCCAACAAACTTAAAACACATTAGGAAATCAACAAAACGCAACGGAAACCCCAAAACACGTCAAAAACACCACAAAAAAAAGCGGGATCACCCCCAAAACCGAAAGAAAACCCTAAAAGCCGTTGATCCACCCCAAAAGTTCCCCTAAACCTACCTGATGTTCTCCAATACCCACAATTTACACGTTTTCACCATGATGAACAACAAGAACCCAACAAAACCCAACGGAGACCCCAAAACACATCAAAAACACACCAAAAAAGAACGGGATCACCCCAGAAAAACAGAAAAAAAAAAACAAATACCATGAATCCACCCCAAAAGTCCCCCTAAACCTACCTGATGTTCTCCAAAACCCACAATTTACCCTTTTCCACCATGATGCCAACGGAAAACCCAACAAAACCCAACGGAGACCCCAAAACACATCAAAAACACACCAAAAAAGAACGGGATCACCCCAGAAAAACAGAAAAAAAAAAAACAAATACCATGAATCCACCCCAAAAGTCCCCCTAAACCTACCTGATGTTCTCCAAAACCCACAATTTACCCTTTTCCACCATGATGCCAACGGAAAACCCAACGAAACCCAACGGAGAACCCAAAACACATCAAAAACACCACAAACAAGAACGGAATCACCCCCAAAAACGAAAGAAAACCCCAAAAAGCACGGATCCAATCCCAAAACCACCCTAAACCTACCTGATGTTCTCCAAAACCCACTATTCAGCCTTTTCCACCAAAATGAACAAGGAAAACACAACGAAACAAAACAGAGACCACAAAACACGTCAAAAACACCCCAAACAAGAACGGAATCACCCCCAAAACTGGAAGAAAATCCCCCAAAAACATAGATCCACCCCAAAAAAACCCTAAACCTACCTGATGTTCTCCAAAACCCACAATTTACACTTTTCCACCATGATGACCACGGAAAACACAACGAAACCCAACGGAGAACCCAAAACACGCCCAAAACACCCCAAACAAGAACAGGATCACCCCCAAAAACGAAAGAAAACCCCAAAAAGCACGGATCCAATCCCAAAACCACTCTAAACGTACCTGATGTTCTCCAAATCCAAATGTCCACTCCCAACCACCATAAAACCCATTAGGAACTCAACGAAACCCAACGGAAACCCCAAAAACACCTCAAAAACACCCCAAAAAAGAACTGGATCAGAAGAAAAAACACCAAACACTATGAATTTCCCCGCAAAACCACCCTAACCTCACCTGATCTTCTTCAAAACCCACAATCCACTCCCATTTACCTTAACGACCAACGAGAATCCAACTAAAACCCAACGGAGACCCCAAAACAAGTCGAAAACACCCCAAACAAGAACAGGATCACCCCCAAAAACGAAAGAAAACCCCAAAAAGCACGGATCCAATCCCAAAACCACTCTAAACGTACCTGATGTTCTCCAAATCCAAATGTCCACTCCCAACCACCATAAAACCCATTAGGAACTCAACGAAACCCAACGGAAACCCCAAAAACACCTCAAAAACACCCCAAAAAAGAACTGGATCAGAAGAAAAAACACCAAACACTATGAATTTCCCCGCAAAACCACCCTAAACTCACCTGATCTTCTTCAAAACCCACAATCCACTCCCATTTACCTTAACGACCAACGAGAATCCAACTAAAACCCAACGGAGACCCCAAAACAAGTCGAAAACACCCCAAACAAGAACAGGATCACCCCCAAAAACGAAAGAAAACCCCAAAAAGCACGGATCCAATCCCAAAACCACTCTAAACGTACCTGATGTTCTCCAAATCCAAATGTCCACTCCCAACCACCATAAAACCCATTAGGAACTCAACGAAACCCAACGGAAACCCCAAAAACACCTCAAAAACACCCCAAAAAAGAACTGGATCAGAAGAAAAAACACCAAACACTATGAATTTCCCCGCAAAACCACCCTAAACTCACCTGATCTTCTTCAAAACCCACAATCCACTCCCATTTACCCTAACGACCAACGAGAATCCAACTAAAACCCAACGGAGACCCCAAAACAAGTCGAAAACACCCCAAACAAGAACAGGATCACCCCTAAAAAAGAAAGAAAACCCCCAAAACCATAGATCCACCCCAAAAACACACTAAACCTACCTGATGTTCTCCAAATCCCAAAGTCCACTCCCAACAAACTTAAAACACATTAGGAAATCAACGAAACGCAACGGAAACCCCAAAACACGTCAAAAACACCACAAAAAAAAGCGGGATCACCCCCAAAACCGAAAGAAAACCCTAAAAGCCGTTGATCCACCCCAAAAGTCCCCCTAAACCTACCTGATGTTCTCCAATACCCACAATTTACACGTTTTCACCATGATGAACAACAAGAACCCAACAAAACCCATCGGAGACCCCAAAATATGTCAAAAACACCCCAAACAAGAATGGGACCACCCCAAAAACAGAAGAAAACGCTAAAAAAAACAGAAGAATTCAACCAAAACCATAGATTCACCACCCAGAAAAACTTAAACTCACCTGATATTCTCCAAAACCCACAATTTACACTTTTCCAACATGATGACCAACAAGAACCCAACAAAACCCAACGGAGACCCCAAAACACATCAAAAACACACCAAAAAAGAACGGGATCACCCCAGAAAAACAGAAAAAAAAACAAATACCATGAATCCACCCCAAAAGTCCCCCTAAACCTACCTGATGTTCTCCAAAACCCACAATTTACACTTTTCCACCATGATGCCAACGGAAAACCCAACAAAACCCAACGGAGACCCCAAAACACATCAAAAACACACCAAAAAAGAACGGGATCACCCCAGAAACACAAAAAAAAAAAACACAAATACCATGAATCCACCCCAAAAGTCCCCCTAAACCTACCTGATGTTCTCCAATACCCACAATTTACACGTTTTCACCATGATGAACAACAAGAACCCAACAAAAACCAACGGAGACCCCAAAATATGTCAAAAACACCCCAAAAAAGAATGGGACCACCCCAAAAACAGAAGAAAACGCTAAAAAAAAACAGAAGAATTCAACCAAAACCATAGATTCACCACCCAGAAAAACTTAAACTCACCTGATATTCTCCAAAACCCACAATTTACACTTTTCCAACATGATGACCAACAAGAACCCAACAAAACCCAACGGAGACCCCAAAACACATCAAAAACACACCAAAAAAGAACGGGATCACCCCAGAAAAACAGAAAAAAAAAACAAATACCATGAATCCACCCCAAAAGTCCCCCTAAACCTACCTGATGTTCTCCAAAACCCACAATTTACCCTTTTCCACCATGATGCCAACGGAAAACCCAACGAAACCCAACGGAGAACCCAAAACACATCAAAAACACCACAAACAAGAACGGAATCACCCCCAAAACTGGAACAAAATCCCCAAAATGCACGGATCAAATCCCCAAACCACCCTAAACCTACCTGATGTTCTCCAAAACCCACTATTCAGCCTTTTCCACCAAAATGAACAAGGAAAACACAACGAAACAAAACAGAGACCACAAAACACGTCAAAAACACCCCAAACAAGAACGGAATCACCCCCAAAACTGGAAGAAAATCCCCCAAAAACATAGATCCACCCCAAAAAAACCCTAAATCTACCTGATGTTCTCCAAAACCCACAATTTACACTTTTCCACCATGATGACCACGGAAAACACAACGAAACCCAACGGAGAACCCAAAACACGTCCAAAACACCCCAAACAAGAACAGGATCACCCCCAAAAACGAAAGAAAACCCCAAAAAGCACGGATCCAATCCCAAAACCACTCTAAACGTACCTGATATTCTCCAAATCCAAATGTCCACTCCCAACCACCATAAAACCCATCAGGAACTCAACGAAACCCAACGGAAACCCCAAAAACACCTCAAAAACACCCCAGAAAAGAACTGGATCAGAAGAAAAAACACCAAACACTATGAATTTCCCCGCAAAACCACCCTAAACTCACCTGATCTTCTTCAAAACCCACAATCCACTCCCATTTACCCTAACGACCAACGAGAATCCAACTAAAACCCAACGGAGACCCCAAAACAAGTCGAAAACACCCCAAACAAGAACAGGATAACCCCTAAAAAAGAAAGAAAACCCCCAAAACCATAGATCCACCCCAAAAACACACTAAACCTACCTGATGTTCTCCAAATCCCAAAGTCCACTCCCAACAAACTTAAAACACATTAGGAAATCAACGAAACGCAACGGAAACCCCAAAACACGTCAAAAACACCACAAAAAAAAAGCGGGATCACCCCCAAAACCGAAAGAAAACCCTAAAAGCCGTTGATCCACCCCAAAAGTCCCCCTAAACCTACCTGATGTTCTCCAATACCCACAATTTACACGTTTTCACCATGATGAACAACAAGAACCCAACAAAACCCATCGGAGACCCCAAAATATGTCAAAAACACCCCAAACAAGAATGGGACCACCCCAAAAACAGAAGAAAACGCTAAAAAAAACCAGAAGAATTCAACCAAAACCATAGATTCACCACCCAGAAAAACTTAAACTCACCTGATATTCTCCAAAACCCACAATTTACACTTTTCCAACATGATGACCAACAAGAACCCAACAAAACCCAACGGAGACCCCAAAACACATCAAAAACACACCAAAAAAGAACGGGATCACCCCAGAAAAACAGGAAAAAAAAAACAAATACCATGAATCCACCCCAAAAGTCCCCCTAAACCTACCTGATGTTCTCCAAAACCCACAATTTACACTTTTCCACCATGATGCCAACGGAAAACCCAACGAAACCCAACGGAGACCCCAAAACACATCAAAAACACACCAAAAAAGAACGGGATCGCCCCAGAAAAACAGAAAAAAAAAAAAACAAATACCATGAATCCACCCCAAAAGTCCCCCTAAACCTACCTGATGTTCTCCAAAACCCACAATTTACCCTTTTCCACCATGATGCCAACGGAAAACCCAACGAAACCCAACGGAGAACCCAAAACACATCAAAAACACCACAAACAAGAACGGAATCACCCCCAAAACTGGAATAAAATCCCCAAAATGCACGGATCAAATCCCAAAACCACCCTAAACCTACCTGATGTTCTCCAAAACCCACTATTCAGCCTTTTCCACCAAAATGAACAAGGAAAACACAACGAAACAAAACAGAGACCACAAAACACGTCAAAAACACCCCAAACAAGAACGGAATCACCCCCAAAACTGGAAGAAAATCCCCCAAAAACATAGATCCACCCCAAAAAAACCCTAAATCTACCTGATGTTCTCCAAAACCCACAATTTACACTTTTCCACCATGATGACCACGGAAAACC
This sequence comes from Aythya marila, assembly GCF_965140915.1. Taxonomy (NCBI): domain Eukaryota; kingdom Metazoa; phylum Chordata; class Aves; order Anseriformes; family Anatidae; genus Aythya; species Aythya marila. The sequence goes on along the minus strand of NW_028137208.1, from coordinate 13,941 downwards.
CAACGAAACCCAACGGAGAACCCAAACCACGTCCAAAACACCCCAAACAAGAACAGGATCACCCCCAAAAACGAAAGAAAACCCCAAAAAGCACGGATCCAATCCCAAAACCACTCTAAACGTACCTGATGTTCTCCAAATCCAAATGTCCACTCCCAACCACCATAAAACCCATTAGGAACTCAACGAAACCCAACGGAAACCCCAAAAACACCTCAAAAACACCCCAGAAAAGAACTGGATCAGAAGAAAAAACACCAAACACAATGAATTTCCCCGCAAAACCACCCTAAACTCACCTGATCTTCTTCAAAACCCACAATCCACTCCCATTTACCCTAACGACCAACGAGAATCCAACTAAAACCCAACGGAGACCCCAAAACAAGTCGAAAACACCCCAAACAAGAACAGGATAACCCCTAAAAAAGAAAGAAAACCCCCAAAACCATAGATCCACCCCAAAAACACACTAAACCTACCTGATGTTCTCCAAATCCCAAAGTCCACTCCCAACAAACTTAAAACACATTAGGAAATCAACGAAACGCAACGGAAACCCCAAAACACGTCAAAAACACCACAAAAAAAAGCGGGATCACCCCCAAAACCGAAAGAAAACCCTAAAAGCCGTTGATCCACCCCAAAAGTCCCCCTAAACCTACCTGATGTTCTCCAATACCCACAATTTACACGTTTTCACCATGATGAACAACAAGAACCCAACAAAACCCATCGGAGACCCCAAAATATGTCAAAAACACCCCAAACAAGAATGGGACCACCCCAAAAACAGAAGAAAACGCTAAAAAAAAACAGAAGAATTCAACCAAAACCATAGATTCACCACCCACAAAAACTTAAACTCACCTGATATTCTCCAAAACCCACAATTTACACTTTTCCAACATGATGACCAACAAGAACCCAACAAAACCCAACGGAGACCCCAAAACACATCAAAAACACACCAAAAAAGAACGGGATCACCCCAGAAAAACAGAAAAAAAAAAAACAAATACCATGAATCCACCCCAAAAGTCCCCCTAAACCTACCTGATGTTCTCCAAAACCCACAATTTACCCTTTTCCACCATGATGCCAACGGAAAACCCAACAAAACCCAACGGAGAACCCAAAACACATCAAAAACACCACAAACAAGAACGGAATCACCCCCAAAACTGGAACAAAATCCCCAAAAAGCACGGATCAAATCCCAAAACCACCCTAAACCTACCTGATGTTCTCCAAAACCCACTATTCAGCCTTTTCCACCAAAATGAACAAGGAAAACACAACGAAACAAAACAGAGACCACAAAACACGTCAAAAACACCCCAAACAAGAACGGAATCACCCCCAAAACTGGAAGAAAATCTCCCAAAAACATAGATCCACCCCAAAAAAACCCTAAATCTACCTGATGTTCTCCAAAACCCACAATTTACACTTTTCCACCATGATGACCACGGAAAACCCAACGAAACCCAACGGAGAACCCAAAACACGTCCAAAACACCCCAAACAAGAACAGGATCACCCCCAAAAACGAAAGAAAACCCCAAAAAGCACGGATCCAATCCCAAAACCACTCTAAACGTACCTGATGTTCTCCAAATCCAAATGTCCACTCCCAACCACCATAAAACCCATTAGGAACTCAACGAAACCCAACGGAAACCCCAAAAACACCTCAAAAACACCCCAGAAAAGAACTGGATCAGAAGAAAAAACACCAAACACTATGAATTTCCCCGCAAAACCACCCTAAACTCACCTGATCTTCTTCAAAACCCACAATCCACTCCCATTTACCCTAACGACCAACGAGAATCCAACTAAAACCCAACGGAGACCCCAAAACAAGTCGAAAACACCCCAAACAAGAACAGGATAACCCCTAAAAAAGAAAGAAAACCCCAAAAACCATAGATCCACCCCAAAAACACACTAAACCTACCTGATGTTCTCCAAATCCCAAAGTCCACTCCCAACAAACTTAAAACACATTAGGAAATCCACGAAACGCAACGGAAACCCCAAAACACGTCAAAAACACCACAAAAAAAAGCGGGATCACCCCCAAAACCGAAAGAAAACCCTAAAAGCCGTTGATCCACCCCAAAAGTCCCCCTAAACCTACCTGATGTTCTCCAATACCCACAATTTACACGTTTTCACCATGATGAACAACAAGAACCCAACAAAACCCATCGGAGACCCCAAAATATGTCAAAAACACCCCAAACAAGAATGGGACCACCCCAAAAACAGAAGAAAACGCTAAAAAAAACAGAAGAATTCAACCAAAACCATAGATTCACCACCCAGAAAAACTTAAACTCACCTGATATTCTCCAAAACCCACAATTTACACTTTTCCAACATGATGACCAACAAGAACCCAACAAAACCCAACGGAGACCCCAAAACACATCAAAAACACACCAAAAAAGAACGGGATCACCCCAGAAAAACAGAAAAAAAAAAAACAAATACCATGAATCCACCCCAAAAGTCCCCCTAAACCTACCTGATGTTCTCCAAAACCCACAATTTACCCTTTTCCACCATGATGCCAACGGAAAACCCAACAAAACCCAACGGAGAACCCAAAACACATCAAAAACACCACAAACAAGAACGGAATCACCCCCAAAACTGGAACAAAATCCCCAAAAAGCACGGATCCAATCCCAAAACCACCCTAAACCTACCTGATGTTCTCCAAAACCCACTATTCAGCCTTTTCCACCAAAATGAACAAGGAAAACACAACGAAACAAAACAGAGACCACAAAACACGTCAAAAACACCCCAAACAAGAACGGAATCACCCCCAAAACTGGAAGAAAATCTCCCAAAAACATAGATCCACCCCAAAAAAACCCTAAATCTACCTGATGTTCTCCAAAACCCACAATTTACACTTTTCCACCATGATGACCACGGAAAACCCAACGAAACCCAACGGAGAACCCAAAACACGTCCAAAACACCCCAAACAAGAACAGGATCACCCCCAAAAACGAAAGAAAACCCCAAAAAGCACGGATCCAATCCCAAAACCACTCTAAACGTACCTGATGTTCTCCAAATCCAAATGTCCACTCCCCAACCACCATAAAACCCATTAGGAACTCAACGAAACCCAACGGAAACCCCAAAAACACCTCAAAAACACCCCAGAAAAGAACTGGATCAGAAGAAAAAACACCAAACACTATGAATTTCCCCGCAAAACCACCCTAAACTCACCTGATCTTCTTCAAAACCCACAATCCACTCCCATTTACCCTAACGACCAACGAGAATCCAACTAAAACCCAACGGAGACCCCAAAACAAGTCGAAAACACCCCAAACAAGAACAGGATAACCCCTAAAAAAGAAAGAAAACCCCAAAAACCATAGATCCACCCCAAAAACACACTAAACCTACCTGATGTTCTCCAAATCCCAAAGTCCACTCCCAACAAACTTAAAACACATTAGGAAATCCACGAAACGCAACGGAAACCCCAAAACACGTCAAAAACACCACAAAAAAAAGCGGGATCACCCCCAAAACCGAAAGAAAACCCTAAAAGCCGTTGATCCACCCCAAAAGTCCCCCTAAACCTACCTGATGTTCTCCAATACCCACAATTTACACGTTTTCACCATGATGAACAACAAGAACCCAACAAAACCCATCGGAGACCCCAAAATATGTCAAAAACACCCCAAACAAGAATGGGACCACCCCAAAAACAGAAGAAAACGCTAAAAAAAACAGAAGAATTCAACCAAAACCATAGATTCACCACCCAGAAAAACTTAAACTCACCTGATATTCTCCAAAACCCACAATTTACACTTTTCCAACATGATGACCAACAAGAACCCAACAAAACCCAACGGAGACCCCAAAACACATCAAAAACACACCAAAAAAGAACGGGATCACCCCAGAAAAACAGAAAAAAAAAAAACAAATACCATGAATCCACCCCAAAAGTCCCCCTAAACCTACCTGATGTTCTCCAAAACCCACAATTTACCCTTTTCCACCATGATGCCAACGGAAAACCCAACAAAACCCAACGGAGAACCCAAAACACATCAAAAACACCACAAACAAGAACGGAATCACCCCCAAAACTGGAACAAAATCCCCAAAAAGCACGGATCCAATCCCAAAACCACCCTAAACCTACCTGATGTTCTCCAAAACCCACTATTCAGCCTTTTCCACCAAAATGAACAAGGAAAACACAACGAAACAAAACAGAGACCACAAAACACGTCAAAAACACCCCAAACAAGAACGGAATCACCCCCAAAACTGGAAGAAAATCCCCCAAAAACATAGATCCACCCCAAAAACACCCTAAATCTACCTGATGTTCTCCAAAACCCACAATTTACACTTTTCCACCATGATGACCACGGAAAACACAACGAAACCCAACGGAGAACCCAAAACACGTCCAAAACACCCCAAACAAGAACAGGATCACCCCCAAAAACGAAAGAAAACCCCAAAAAGCACGGATCCAATCCCAAAACCACTCTAAACGTACCTGATGTTCTCCAAATCCAAATGTCCACTCCCAACCACCATAAAACCCATCAGGAACTCAACGAAACCCAACGGAAACCCCAAAAACACCTCAAAAACACCCCAGAAAAGAACTGGGTCAGAAGAAAAAACACCAAACACTATGAATTTCCCCGCAAAACCACCCTAAACTCACCTGATCTTCTTCAAAACCCACAATCCACTCCCATTTACCCTAACGACCAACGAGAATCCAACTAAAACCCAACGGAGACCCCAAAACAAGTCTAAAACACCCCAAACAAGAACAGGATAACCCCTAAAAAAGAAAGAAAACCCCAAAAACCATAGATCCACCCCAAAAACACACTAAACCTACCTGATGTTCTCCAAATCCAAAGTCCACTCCCAACAAACTTAAAACACATTAGGAAATCCACGAAACGCAACGGAAACCCCAAAACACGTCAAAAACACCACAAAAAAAAGCGGGATCACCCCCAAAACCGAAAGAAAACCCTAAAAGCCGTTGATCCACCCCAAAAGTCCCCCTAAACCTACCTGATGTTCTCCAATACCCACAATTTACACGTTTTCACCATGATGAACAACAAGAACCCAACAAAACCCAACGGAGACCCCAAAATATGTCAAAAACACCCCAAACAAGAATGGGACCACCCCAAAAACAGAAGAAAACGCTAAAAAAAACAGAAGAATTCAACCAAAACCATAGATTCACCACCCAGAAAAACTTAAACTCACCTGATATTCTCCAAAACCCACAATTTACACTTTTCCAACATGATGACCAACAAGAACCCAACAAAACCCAACGGAGACCCCAAAACACATCAAAAACACACCAAAAAAGAACGGGATCGCCCCAGAAAAACAGAAAAAAAAAAAAAAAAATACCATGAATCCACCCCAAAAGTCCCCCTAAACCTACCTGATGTTCTCCAAAACCCACAATTTACCCTTTTCCACCATGATGCCAACGGAAAACCCAACGAAACCCAACGGAGAACCCAAAACACATCAAAAACACCACAAACAAGAACGGAATCACCCCCAAAACTGGAAGAAAATCCCCCAAAAACATAGATCCACCCCAAAAACACCCTAAATCTACCTGATGTTCTCCAAAACCCACAATTTACACTTTTCCACCATGATGACCACGGAAAACCCAACGAAACCCAACGGAGAACCCAAAACACGTCCAAAACACCCCAAACAAGAACAGGATCACCCCCAAAAACGAAAGAAAACCCCAAAAAGCACGGATCCAATCCCAAAACCACTCTAAACGTACCTGATGTTCTCCAAATCCAAATGTCCACTCCCAACCACCATAAAACCCATCAGGAACTCAACGAAACCCAACGGAAACCCCAAAAACACCTCAAAAACACCCCAGAAAAGAACTGGGTCAGAAGAAAAAACACCAAACACTATGAATTTCCCCGCAAAACCACCCTAAACTCACCTGATCTTCTTCAAAACCCACAATCCACTCCCATTTACCCTAACGACCAACGAGAATCCAACTAAAACCCAACGGAGACCCCAAAACAAGTCGAAAACACCCCAAACAAGAACAGGATAACCCCTAAAAAAGAAAGAAAACCCCAAAAACCATAGATCCACCCCAAAAACACACTAAACCTACCTGATGTTCTCCAAATCCCAAAGTCCACTCCCAACAAACTTAAAACACATTAGGAAATCAACGAAACGCAACGGAAACCCCAAAACACGTCAAAAACACCACAAAAAAAAGCGGGATCACCCCCAAAACCGAAAGAAAACCCTAAAAGCCGTTGATCCACCCCAAAAGTCCCCCTAAACCTACCTGATGTTCTCCAATACCCACAATTTACACGTTTTCACCATGATGAACAACAAGAACCCAACAAAACCCAACGGAGACCCCAAAATATGTCAAAAACACCCCAAACAAGAATGGGACCACCCCAAAAACAGAAGAAAACGCTAAAAAAAAAACAGAAGAATTCAACCAAAACCATAGATTCACCACCCAGAAAAACTTAAACTCACCTGATATTCTCCAAAACCCACAATTTACACTTTTCCAACATGATGACCAACAAGAACCCAACAAAACCCAACGGAGACCCCAAAACACATCAAAAACACACCAAAAAAGAACGGGATCGCCCCAGAGAAACAGAAAAAAAAAAACAAATACCATGAATCCACCCCAAAAGTCCCCCTAAACCTACCTGATGTTCTCCAAAACCCACAATTTACCCTTTTCCACCATGATGCCAACGGAAAACCCAATGAAACCCAACGGAGAACCCAAAACACATCAAAAACACCACAAACAAGAACGGAATCACCCCCAAAACTGGAACAAAATCCCCAAAAAGCACGGATCAAATCCCAAAACCACCCTAAACCTACCTGATGTTCTCCAAAACCCACTATTCAGCCTTTTCCACCAAAATGAACAAGGAAAACACAACGAAACAAAACAGAGACCACAAAACACGTCAAAAACACCCCAAACAAGAACGGAATCACCCCCAAAACTGGAAGAAAATCCCCCAAAAACATAGATCCACCCCAAAAACACCCTAAATCTACCTGATGTTCTCCAAAACCCACAATTTACACTTTTCCACCATGATGACCACGGAAAACCCAACGAAACCCAACGGAGAACCCAAAACACATCCAAAACACCCCAAACAAGAACAGGATAACCCCTAAAAAAGAAAGAAAACCCCAAAAACCATAGATCCACCCCAAAAACACACTAAACCTACCTGATGTTCTCCAAATCCCAAAGTCCACTCCCAACAAACTTAAAACACATTAGGAAATCCACGAAACGCAACGGAAACCCCAAAACACGTCAAAAACACCACAAAAAAAAGCGGGATCACCCCCAAAACCGAAAGAAAACCCTAAAAGCCGTTGATCCACCCCAAAAGTCCCCCTAAACCTACCTGATGTTCTCCAATACCCACAATTTACACGTTTTCACCATGATGAACAACAAGAACCCAACAAAACCCAACGGAGACCCCAAAATATGTCAAAAACACCCCAAACAAGAATGGGACCACCCCAAAAACAGAAGAAAACGCTAAAAAAAAACAGAAGAATTCAACCAAAACCATAGATTCACCACCCAGAAAAACTTAAACTCACCTGATATTCTCCAAAACCCACAATTTACACTTTTCCAACATGATGACCAACAAGAACCCAACAAAACCCAACGGAGACCCCAAAACACATCAAAAACACACCAAAAAAGAACGGGATCGCCCCAGAAAAACAGAAAAAAAAAAAACAAATACCATGAATCCACCCCAAAAGTCCCCCTAAACATACCTGATGTTCTCCAAAACCCACAATTTACCCTTTTCCACCATGATGCCAACGGAAAACCCAACGAAACCCAACGGAGAACCCAAAACACATCAAAAACACCACAAACAAGAACGGAATCACCCCCAAAACTGGAACAAAATCCCCAAAAAGCACGGATCCAATCCCAAAACCACCCTAAACCTACCTGATGTTCTCCAAAACCCACTATTCAGCCTTTTCCACCAAAATGAACAAGGAAAACACAACGAAACAAAACAGAGACCACAAAACACGTCAAAAACACCCCAAACAAGAACGGAATCACCCCCAAAACTGGAAGAAAATCCCCCAAAAACATAGATCCACCCCAAAAACACCCTAAATCTACCTGATGTTCTCCAAAACCCACAATTTACACTTTTCCACCATGATGACCACGGAAAACACAACGAAACCCAACGGAGAACCCAAAACACGTCCAAAACACCCCAAACAAGAACAGGATCACCCCCAAAAACGAAAGAAAACCCCAAAAAGCACGGATCCAATCCCAAAACCACTCTAAACGTACCTGATGTTCTCCAAATCCAAATGTCCACTCCCAACCACCATAAAACCCATCAGGAACTCAACGAAACCCAACGGAAACCCCAAAAACACCTCAAAAACACCCCAGAAAAGAACTGGGTCAGAAGAAAAAACACCAAACACTATGAATTTCCCCGCAAAACCACCCTAAACTCACCTGATCTTCTTCAAAACCCACAATCCACTCCCATTTACCCTAACGACCAACGAGAATCCAACTAAAACCCAACGGAGACCCCAAAACAAGTCGAAAACACCCCAAACAAGAACAGGATAACCCCTAAAAAAGAAAGAAAACCCCCAAAACCATAGATCCACCCCAAAAACACACTAAACCTACCTGATGTTCTCCAAATCCCAAAGTCCACTCCCAACAAACTTAAAACACATTAGGAAATCAACGAAACGCAACGGAAACCCCAAAACACGTCAAAAACACCACAAAAAAAAGCGGGATCACCCCCAAAACCGAAAGAAAACCCTAAAAGCCGTTGATCCACCCCAAAAGTCCCCCTAAACCTACCTGATGTTCTCCAATACCCACAATTTACACGTTTTCACCATGATGAACAACAAGAACCCAACAAAACCCATCGGAGACCCCAAAATATGTCAAAAGCACCCCAAACAAGAATGGGACCACCCCAAAAACAGAAGAAAACGCTAAAAAAAACAGAAGAATTCAACCAAAACCATAGATTCACCACCCAGAAAAACTTAAACTCACCTGATATTCTCCAAAACCCACAATTTACACTTTTCCAACATGATGACCAACAAGAACCCAACAAAACCCAACGGAGACCCCAAAACACATCAAAAACACACCAAAAAAGAACGGGATCGCCCCAGAAAAACAGAAAAAAAAAAAACAAATACCATGAATCCACCCCAAAAGTCCCCCTAAACCTACCTGATGTTCTCCAAAACCCACAATTTACCCTTTTCCACCATGATGCCAACGGAAAACCCAACGAAACCCAACGGAGAACCCAAAACACATCAAAAACACCCCAAACAAGAACGGAATCACCCCCAAAACTGGAAGAAAATCCCCCAAAAACATAGATCCACCCCAAAAAAACCCTAAACCTACCTGATGTTCTCCAAAACCCACAATTTACACTTTTCCACCATGATGACCACGGAAAACACAACGAAACCCAACGGAGAACCCAAAACACGTCCAAAACACCCCAAACAAGAACAGGATCACCCCCAAAAACGAAAGAAAACCCCAAAAAGAACGGATCCAATCCCAAAACCACTCTAAACGTACCTGATGTTCTCCAAATCCAAATGTCCACTCCCAACCACCATAAAACCCATCAGGAACTCAACGAAACCCAACGGAAACCCCAAAAACACCTCAAAAACACCCCAGAAAAGAACTGGGTCAGAAGAAAAAACACCAAACACTATGAATTTCCCCGCAAAACCACCCTAAACTCACCTGATCTTCTTCAAAACCCACAATCCACTCCCATTTACCCTAACGACCAACGAGAATCCAACTAAAACCCAACGGAGACCCCAAAACAAGTCGAAAACACCCCAAACAAGAACAGGATAACCCCTAAAAAAGAAAGAAAACCCCAAAAACCATAGATCCACCCCAAAAACACACTAAACCTACCTGATGTTCTCCAAATCCCAAAGTCCACTCCCAACAAACTTAAAACACATTAGGAAATCAACGAAACGCAACGGAAACCCCAAAACACGTCAAAAACACCACAAAAAAAAGCGGGATCACCCCCAAAACCGAAAGAAAACCCTAAAAGCCGTTGATCCACCCCAAAAGTCCCCCTAAACCTACCTGATGTTCTCCAATACCCACAATTTACACGTTTTCACCATGATGAACAACAAGAACCCAACAAAACCCAACGGAGACCCCAAAATATGTCAAAAACACCCCAAACAAGAATGGGACCACCCCAAAAACAGAAGAAAACGCTAAAAAAAAAACAGAAGAATTCAACCAAAACCATAGATTCACCACCCAGAAAAACTTAAACTCACCTGATATTCTCCAAAACCCACAATTTACACTTTTCCAACATGATGACCAACAAGAACCCAACAAAACCCAACGGAGACCCCAAAACACATCAAAAACACACCAAAAAAGAACGGGATCGCCCCAGAGAAACAGAAAAAAAAAAACAAATACCATGAATCCACCCCAAAAGTCCCCCTAAACCTACCTGATGTTCTCCAAAACCCACAATTTACCCTTTTCCACCATGATGCCAACGGAAAACCCAATGAAACCCAACGGAGAACCCAAAACACATCAAAAACACCACAAACAAGAACGGAATCACCCCCCAAAACTGGAACAAAATCCCCAAAAAGCACGGATCAAATCCCAAAACCACCCTAAACCTACCTGATGTTCTCCAAAACCCACTATTCAGCCTTTTCCACCAAAATGAACAAGGAAAACACAACGAAACAAAACAGAGACCACAAAACACGTCAAAAACACCCCAAACAAGAACGGAATCACCCCCAAAACTGGAAGAAAATCCCCCAAAAACATAGATCCACCCCAAAAACACCCTAAATCTACCTGATGTTCTCCAAAACCCACAATTTACACTTTTCCACCATGATGACCACGGAAAACCCAACGAAACCCAACGGAGAACCCAAAACACATCCAAAACACCCCAAACAAGAACAGGATAACCCCTAAAAAAGAAAGAAAACCCCAAAAACCATAGATCCACCCCAAAAACACACTAAACCTACCTGATGTTCTCCAAATCCCAAAGTCCACTCCCAACAAACTTAAAACACATCAGGAAATCCACGAAACGCAACGGAAACCCCAAAACACGTCAAAAACACCACAAAAAAAAGCGGGATCACCCCCAAAACCGAAAGAAAACCCTAAAAGCCGTTGATCCACCCCAAAAGTCCCCCTAAACCTACCTGATGTTCTCCAATACCCACAATTTACACGTTTTCACCATGATGAACAACAAGAACCCAACAAAACCCAACGGAGACCCCAAAATATGTCAAAAACACCCCAAACAAGAATGGGACCACCCCAAAAACAGAAGAAAACGCTAAAAAAAAACAGAAGAATTCAACCAAAACCATAGATTCACCACCCAGAAAAACTTAAACTCACCTGATATTCTCCAAAACCCACAATTTACACTTTTCCAACATGATGACCAACAAGAACCCAACAAAACCCAACGGAGACCCCAAAACACATCAAAAACACACCAAAAAAGAACGGGATCGCCCCAGAAAAACAGAAAAAAAAAAAACAAATACCATGAATCCACCCCAAAAGTCCCCCTAAACATACCTGATGTTCTCCAAAACCCACAATTTACCCTTTTCCACCATGATGCCAACGGAAAACCCAACGAAACCCAACGGAGAACCCAAAACACATCAAAAACACCACAAACAAGAACGGAATCACCCCCAAAACTGGAACAAAATCCCCAAAAAGCACGGATCCAATCCCAAAACCACCCTAAACCTACCTGATGTTCTCCAAAACCCACTATTCAGCCTTTTCCACCAAAATGAACAAGGAAAACACAACGAAACCAAAACAGAGACCACAAAACACGTCAAAAACACCCCAAACAAGAACGGAATCACCCCCAAAACTGGAAGAAAATCCCCCAAAAACATAGATCCACCCCAAAAACACCCTAAATCTACCTGATGTTCTCCAAAACCCACAATTTACACTTTTCCACCATGATGACCACGGAAAACACAACGAAACCCAACGGAGAACCCAAAACACGTCCAAAACACCCCAAACAAGAACAGGATCACCCCCAAAAACGAAAGAAAACCCCAAAAAGCACGGATCCAATCCCAAAACCACTCTAAACGTACCTGATGTTCTCCAAATCCAAATGTCCACTCCCAACCACCATAAAACCCATCAGGAACTCAACGAAACCCAACGGAAACCCCAAAAACACCTCAAAAACACCCCAGAAAAGAACTGGGTCAGAAGAAAAAACACCAAACACTATGAATTTCCCCGCAAAACCACCCTAAACTCACCTGATCTTCTTCAAAACCCACAATCCACTCCCATTTACCCTAACGACCAACGAGAATCCAACTAAAACCCAACGGAGACCCCAAAACAAGTCGAAAACACCCCAAACAAGAACAGGATAACCCCTAAAAAAGAAAGAAAACCCCCAAAACCATAGATCCACCCCAAAAACACACTAAACCTACCTGATGTTCTCCAAATCCCAAAGTCCACTCACAACAAACTTAAAACACATTAGGAAATCAACGAAACGCAACGGAAACCCCAAAACACGTCAAAAACACCACAAAAAAAAGCGGGATCACCCCCAAAACCGAAAGAAAACCCTAAAAGCCGTTGATCCACCCCAAAAGTCCCCCTAAACCTACCTGATGTTCTCCAATACCCACAATTTACACGTTTTCACCATGATGAACAACAAGAACCCAACAAAACCCATCGGAGACCCCAAAATATGTCAAAAGCACCCCAAACAAGAATGGGACCACCCCAAAAACAGAAGAAAACGCTAAAAAAAACAGAAGAATTCAACCAAAACCATAGATTCACCACCCAGAAAAACTTAAACTCACCTGATATTCTCCAAAACCCACAATTTACACTTTTCCAACATGATGACCAACAAGAACCCAACAAAACCCAACGGAGACCCCAAAACACATCAAAAACACACCAAAAAAGAACGGGATCGCCCCAGAAAAACAGAAAAAAAAAAAACAAATACCATGAATCCACCCCAAAAGTCCCCCTAAACCTACCTGATGTTCTCCAAAACCCACAATTTACCCTTTTCCACCATGATGCCAACGGAAAACCCAACGAAACCCAACGGAGAACCCAAAACACATCAAAAACACCCCAAACAAGAACGGAATCACCCCCAAAACTGGAAGAAAATCCCCCAAAAACATAGATCCACCCCAAAAAAACCCTAAACCTACCTGATGTTCTCCAAAACCCACAATTTACACTTTTCCACCATGATGACCACGGAAAACACAACGAAACCCAACGGAGAACCCAAAACACGTCCAAAACACCCCAAACAAGAACAGGATCACCCCCAAAAACGAAAGAAAACCCCAAAAAGAACGGATCCAATCCCAAAACCACTCTAAAACGTACCTGATGTTCTCCAAATCCAAATGTCCACTCCCAACCACCATAAAACCCATCAGGAACTCAACGAAACCCAACGGAAACCCCAAAAACACCTCAAAAACACCCCAGAAAAGAACTGGGTCAGAAGAAAAAACACCAAACACTATGAATTTCCCCGCAAAACCACCCTAAACTCACCTGATCTTCTTCAAAACCCACAATCCACTCCCATTTACCCTAACGACCAACGAGAATCCAACTAAAACCCAACGGAGACCCCAAAACAAGTCGAAAACACC